>NW_022196900.1:62325110-62398633 GCF_008632895.1 Mastomys coucha
CCCCGCCCTGGTCCGTATGGATCAAAACCTTTCTCCAGGTGATAATCATGAATTGCTTTACCTTCACAATCCTTTCCCTCCTTTCCAGTCATAGCTTTGTTAAGTACCTTTAATAGTTTTTTTTTAATTTTCATAGAATGTACACACACATAGAAAGTATGCATGAAGCTCACAACCTAGTGAATGCTACTGTTGTACTCAACAATCAGATTTAGGAACAGTAATTTACCAGCATCCCAGATCTTTCTTTCAGGAGAGCTAGTATCTTCCATCAAAAGTAGTAATTACCTTGACATCACATACTAGCCTGTAAGCACCACTCAGAAGAAACCATAGGAATGAGTCTTTGATGCTGGTTTCTTTTGTTTACCATTATGCATGTAAGATTCATCTGTATTACTGGCTATCGCCACAGATTATTAATTTCATTGTTATATAGTAATTCACTGTGAGAATGTAACATGTTTTATTTATCTATCCACGGGAATTTGCGTTTTCCAGTCTTGTCTTCTTTCTTTTTCCTTTTTTGGTTTTTAGAGGCAGGGTTTCTCTGTGTAGCCCCAGCTGTCCTGGAACTTGCTCTATAAACCAGGCTGGCCTCAAACTCACAGAGATCCTCCTGCCTCTGCCTCACAAATGCTGGAATTAAGGGCTTACACCATCACCATCCAGCTCTTTTTGGCTTTCAAATGGTGCTGCTGGGCTGGTTAAAAGCTCGATGGGTACAGGTACTCTCTGTCGTGCGATGCTCTAGGGTGGGCCCCAGGATCCACTTGGGGGAAGAAAAGAACCGTCCTTTGACCTTAATGTATGCACCCTGGCTCATATGTGTGTTGCACATAGGTGGCACATGCCATTCTATGGTGCTGCCATAAATATTTTTCTCATATGATATATGCTAGTCTGTGAGTTTTTGTTGGAATTTCTGGTAGGAGATTATGCTCACACTCACCTTTTAGATGCCGTTGCAGTTCCCAAACAGTTCAAGCAGCAGAGATCAAAGGTCTGATTTCACCAAGTATTTGCCAACATTAGCTATTTCCCACGTGGGTTAAAGAAATTTCCTTTCGCCGGGCAGTGGTGACACACACCTTTAATCTCAGCACTTGGGAGGCAGAGGCAGGCAGATTTCTGAGTTTGAGGCCAGCCTGGTCTACAAAGTGAGTTCCAGGACAGCCAGGGCTACACAGAAAAACCTTGTCTCAAAAAACAAACAAACAAACAAAAACAAAGAACAAAACAAAAAAACTTCCTTTCTTTTTAGAATTTTACAGTTATATGTTGCTTCGTAGCTGACATCCTTTGTTCAACAATGTGTTCTATTTCTCCAAGTGTTTATTTTTTTAAATGTTTTTATTTACTATGGTTATAAAGTAATGCACTTAACTATATTATATTGTATTTTATTTATCAGTTTTACTTTTAATAGATAGGACGAATTGCTTCCAGGTTTTGGGCACAGTGAAAATTGCTCAGTAAATATTTACGTAGAAGCATCTTTGGGTACATTCTCATGCATTTGCAGACGTGAACCAGCTGAACACAGCACTTCAAAGATTACTGAATGCTCTCAGTAACTGTGGCAGTATGACAGGTTTTTTTATTTTTGGAAGAGAGGAACCCACTCCCAAAAGTTGTCCTCTGACCTATACATGGTCACACTGGCACACATTGAAACTCAAGGACAATTTTATTAGAGTTTGAGAGAAAAACTACAGTTCAGTCAAGCTGTAACTCTTGACAGCTGCCTAGAGGAGGGAGATTTATGGAGTTATTTTAAAATAGACTCAGGGACTGGAGAGATGGCTCAGTGGGATTAAGAGCATTGACTGTTCCTACAGTGGACCAGAGTTTAGGCTCCAGGACCCACATCTGACAACTGCCTGTAACTCTAGTTCCTGAGTACATGTCACCCTCTTCAGGAGGTACCTGCCCTCATGTGCACGTACCTCTACACATATATATACTTCAAAATGATCTTAAAAAGGGAACAGAATTCTAAAGAGCATTACCTGTTGGCTGGCAGGATGGCTCAGTGGGTAAGGGCACTTGCTGCCAAGGCTGATGATTTGCATTTAACCTTAAAAATCCACAAGGTAGGAGAGAACAAAGCAGCTCTCAAGTTGTCCTTGGGCTTCCACACCTGTGCCAGGGTGACCAAGCCCATCCATGTGTACACAAAAAGGAAATAAGTTAACGTAGCAAAAAGGGTTTGGAAAAAAAGAACATTACCTGTACTGATTTAGTGCTAGGAATGTTTAGTTTTTCTGCTGGCTTCATCTCAGATAAAAACCCCATATTTCTTGATACAGCCAGTTTGCTTTGGTTAGCCCCAGCATATCCTTTCCCTCCAGATGATTTTGACGGGTTAACAAAGCTAATGGACCTCCTTGGTTGTGCGCTGGCACTCCTATACAAAGAAAACAAAATATAGAAGACCCAGGATTGAAAAGAAAGTTCAAATTATAGCAAACATAGACTCTCATTAGGAAATGTGAATGACCTAAACGTATACCATGCACCAGTAGCTACTCAAGAGTTGATTCTATTGTAAGAACATTTCTAGAGAGTTTACATGAACCATCACTTTTGCTTTCAAAGGAACTTAAGAAGGTGGAACTAGCTAGGCATTGGTGGTGCACGCCTTTAATCCCAGCACTTGGGAGGCAGAAGCAGAAGCAGGCAGATTTCTGAGTTCGAGGCCAGCCTGGTCTACAGAGTGAGTTCCAGGACAGCCAGGGCTACACAGAGAAACCCTGTCTCAAAAAACAAAACAAAACAAAACAAAAACAAACAAAACAAACAAAAACAACAAAAACAAAAAACAAACAAACATAAACCCTAAAACCAAAAAACAAAACAAAACGAACAAGGAGTTGGAACTAACACCATTTTATGTAAAAGGACACAGAGCCAGTGAAATGGTTCTGTGAGTAAAGGTGATTGTGGTGCAAACCTGGTGACATGAGTTCAATCCCCAAAGCTCATGTAAAAGACCAGATTTGAAGATTTAAGTGTCCTCCAGGATCTTCCCAGCTAGCCTAGATTAACACTGCAGTAGAAACAGTAAGAGAGGGCCTATCCCAAAAACAAAGCAAGAGGAGAGAACCAAATTCCCAAAGTTGTCCTCTAACTTCTATGTGCACACCCACCCTCACAGACTTGCAAATACACCCATACACAATAAGAAATGAAAATATATTTAAATGGATAATGTTAAACATGAGTAATAAAACCTGAGGGGAAGTACCCTATTTCCTTTTGAACAAATTATTTAAATTTTAAATTATAGTAAACTATTTAAATTCAGGAAGGACTATATAATTGTACTATTAAATTTAGTTCACAAATTCCCAAGACAAGCCTAGCCTTTATCATTTTATCACTATAGTTCTCTGTATGGAAAACTTCTGATGTTCTAGTAAATTCTAAAAAGCAAATACACTTCCAAAAGAAGCAATTTTAACATCTTTTAAATAAAACTGAACTATGAATAAATATTTGAACTTATAGTTCTTTGAGTATAAGAACCCTGGACACCTTCCTTTGGTCTCTAAAGTAGTGATTCTCAATGTTCCTAACACTGTGACCTTTTAATACAGTTCCTCATGCTGTGGTGACCTCCAGCCATAAAATTATTTCCATAGCTAATGTTATGGCTGGTTTTGTGTGTCAACTTGACACAAGCTGGAGTCATCACAGAGAAAGGAGCTTCAGGTGAGGAAATGTCTCCATGAGATCCAGCTGTATGGCATTTTCTCAATTAGTGATCAAAGGAGGAGGGCCCATTGTAGGTGGTGCCATCCCTGGGCTGGTAGTCTTGGATTCTACTAAGAGAGCAAGCTGAGGAAGGCAGAGGAAGCAAGCCAATAAGTAACATCTCTCCATGGCCTCTGCATCAGTGCCTGTTTCCTATCCTGTGCAAGTTCTAGTCCTAACTTCCTTTGGTGATGAACAGCAATGTGAATGTGTAAGCTGAATAAACCCTTTCCTCCCCAACTTGCTTCTTGGTCATGATGTTTATGTGCAGGAATAGAAATCCTGACTAAGACAGCTACTTAACTGTAATTTTGCTAGTTATGAATCATGATGCAAATATTTGACATTTCTGATGAAGACCATCAGTGAGCCCTATAAAGAGGGTCAACCCTTAAAAAGGTAGCAACCCACTGCTCTAAAAGAAGGAGGCTACCACCAAGATCAGTAATAAAACTATCAGTCCTATTGAAAGGAAAAATTAAAGCTTTGGACCTGTGCTGACTAGGAAGAAAAGTTATGGGCCTAAGAATCCATCACAAGCTGGCCCACATAGGCCTGGGAATGAGCAAGCAAGTTGTTAGATATCATAAGAGCTGGAAGGTCAAGAAGACATAAAACTATAAACATAGAAGAAAACATGTCTAGGCAAACGAGAACATGTCCAGGGCCCAGGCCTACAAGGACATGTCTGGGCAGACACTAAGTAATGGACCATCTGGTCCTCTTAGATTTAGTTTAAGGTCAGATGCTCTGTTAACTCAGATTAACACCAACCTTAGGAATTTTCCACTCTGTTCTGCACATAATAGTTAATATTTGAACTAGCCAATCATGTGTAACCATACCTACACCTTTGTTCCCCCAGACCTTTTCCCTATATAAACCCCTAACTTTCGAGCCTCGTGGTTGGCTCCACTATCTCCTGCGTGAGATAGGTGTGGTGCCGGCCCGGAGCGCCCCGAAATTAAAAACTACCTCTTGTAATTACATCAAGACAGTCTCTCATGATTCCTTGGGTGCATGTCCTTCCGAGATTTGAATGGGGGTCTCCCCACGGGGGTCTTTCACTATAAGAACTCCTTTGTAGTATCTCTGCTATCTTTATTTTTTTTTCCTGCCTTCCACAGACTCATTTGAATTCACCTTGATCATATTTCTCACAAGAGTTGCCATTCTATGGGGACTGGAGCCATGGCTCAGAGGTTAAGAGTGCTTACTACTTTTGCAGGACAGGACTCAGTTCCCAGTACCTACAGGGCAGTTCACAACTACCTATAACTCTAGTTCCAGCAGATTGGATGCCTGCTCCTGACCTCCACAGGCTCCACGTGCACATGCCCACAGACACAAGAAAGAAATATTTTTCAAAAGGAGTTGCTATTCCATCTGAAACTCAGTTTCTGTCTATATTTGGAAGCCTGGCATTTTTTTTCAGGGACTGTTTTTCACTAACTCTCAAGATTCCTCTATTTTATTTCCCCATGAAAATAACTCTGCTGTCATTTCTCCTATACTTAAAATTTCCCTTGAACTATGAGATCCTCTGCCTAGAAAGCTTTTCTTCCTTTAGTGACCCAACTTCCTGAAACACTGATGGGTTATTTTGTAGTGCCAGGATTGAAAGCAGAGCTTCACACCCTTTCAGCCAAGCACCCTACCACTAAATATTTCCCAGCCATGACTACTTCTATATTCCTTACATGCTCCATAATTCAGCTTCACATCCTCCTCCTGCATTAAAATAATATATCGTATAATATATAAACCTGCATTACAATAATATATTGTCTCAAATTATCAACTCCAAGACTTCAGTATCCATCTTTGAAATATCCAATGATTGGCCACCACCCCCTCATAAAACTAATCATTCAATAAAGTGGCCTAACATCTGTAATCCCAAACCCTGGGAAGAGAAGGCAGGGGGAACAGGAGTTCAAGGCCATCTAACAGCAAGCTAGCTAGCTCAAGATGAGAGATCCTGGCAAAAAAAAATTCAAAAAATTTTTTTCTTTCTTCTTTTTCTTTTTTTTTCTCTTCTTCTTCCTCCTCCTCCTCCTCCTCCTCCTCTCCTCCCCCCTCCCAAGTACTAAGATTAAAGGCATGCGCCACCACAGCCCGACAATCAAAAATTTTAAATTAATTATTCAAAAAGATTTCTGAGACATCACAGTTTTCTACTCTTCAACCTCAAGACCCCTGATCACCTGACCCTTCCATTTTCTTTTTAACCAATTAGACTTTTAGATTTATTTCTCTTCTGTGTCAGAGTCTGTAGTTCATCAGCTGTATCACTATGACCATCAACTTCACCTCCTATTTCCCCTGCTTGACCTTTGTTGTTGTTAGATGTCTTTCCACTGGGTAAAGGCCATAAGAGTTTCAGGCTTTCTGATGTCAACTTGCCTCATCTAAGAAGAAAGTATATGTCCCAGGTTGGCACTGGGCAGGTGAACAATTCCTGACCCAAAATTTTCTTTCCTTTTTGTCTTAGTTAGGATTTTACTGTTGAGAACAGACATCATGACCATGGCAACTCTTATAAAGGACAACATTTAACTGGGGCTGGCTTACAGGTTCAGAGATTCAGTCCATTGTCATCAAGGTGGGAGGAGGGCAGCATCCAGGCAGGCATGGTACAGGCAGAGCTGAGAGTTCTACATCTTCATTTGAAAGCTGCTAGCAGAATATTGCTTCCAGGCAGATAGGACAAGGTTCCAAAAGCCCACACCCACAATGCCACACCTTCTCCAAAAAGGCCACACCTACTTGAACAGGGCCACACCTTTTAATAGTGTCATTCCCTGGGCCAAGAATATACAAGTCATCACAGTGATATATCTTAAAATCCTTTTATTAGTAATTGTTATAGATTTCTTCTTCAAAATACTTTAAAGTTTTTAAAAAGCTGTTATATATACCAAATGATGGATGTATTAATCAAAGACATGGTGATTATAGAGATATAATCACAATGAAGAGTAACACTCATCATCCAGACTTTTTTCCAGGTTTGTATTTTGTTTAATTTGAGCTAATGGGAAAAGCAGCTCATTCCCCAAGCCCCAAGCTGGGGAGAGAACCCAGCACCTTGCACTTGCCACTGAGCTAAATCCCCAAACCTATAAGGCATCTTAAAACCAAGGTGTTGGTGCCTGCTTTAAAGCTTGGTCAACTAGGTCAAACTCTTGCCTTGAAAAGTCAAGTTGTCTTCTTTATTTACATAAGAATCACACTTCTTATAAGTACAGATCTGAAGTTAGTAACTGCTTTGAGTTATGTCAAGGTAGTCAAGGTCAGCCACCTTACCTAAGACTGATAAACACCTACCTAGAGCAGTGGCTCTCAGCCTCTCTGACACTGAGACCCTTCCTCATGCTGTGCTGACCCCAACCATAAAGTTATTTTCATTGTTACTTCACAACTGTGATTTTGCTACTGCTATGGACACTAATGTAAATATCTGTTTTCCTAGGCAAACCCTGTGAAAAGGTTATTCCTCCATTAAAGAGGTAGCAACCCACAGGTTGAGAACTGCTGATCTGATTAACAGCTGTAAGATCTGGCTTCCAAATCCATGTTTATGTATAGTGATGTATGTGTTACTAATGTGTACTTATTACTGTCCATATCATTACTTGATTCCAAAATAGCTTTTTAAAAATAAATGACAGCTGCTAAATTAAGCTCAATTGGGACATTATCTCTGATTTTTCTTTCAGTTTTGGTTTTACAGCTTTTCCTAAGAACAGCCTCATCTGGATGTGAGGCTTGCTACCCTAGGCTCTGGGAGGATAGCTTCTCTCTCCTGCTTTCAGCACTCCCTAATTAACAGTATGCAGTTGGCTCAAAAGAAAGGAAAATGTCCCTAACCTAACTTGTTCTGGTTGTCTTATGAGCCCAAATAAAAAGTAAACACTTTTAGGAAAAATGTTTTGAAGTACCTGTTATAATAGGATTTAAACCTCTAACAAACTGGGTTAATTTGTTGGCACAAGAACAGTATCTTCAAGGCAAAGCTGGCTCTGTTAGAGACCCCATGCCTCACTAAATACAAGTTTTAAGCAAATAGGCAAAGGAATCATATACATTTTTTATAAAGGTTAAAGACAGATTAAAACACTTTCTGATGAGAAAGGACTGGATGTAATTTTGCCTTAAAGTAAAGGATGTTTCAAAATGCAAATAGGACAGATCTAGAACCGAAATGAAATGTGTTACAGAAAGGTTTACAGAAAAATAAACACACTTATAACTAAGTTGACTATAGTTTAAGGATACTAAATTATAACACTACTGGTTCTGTTACATAAGTAAGATTTTCTTAACTATTTTCTCCTAGTCATGATCTCAAAATAACTGATTTAGAACAGAATTTTTATTTTTCCCTTTATTAAAAAATACATTTAAAATTTGTGATTATGCTTATTTTTGTTTTTCCATTTGGTAAGGCTATCACTTGCTAGGTAGGCATTAACTTAGTAATAGGGAAAAATTCCTTCTTGGGATATATATTAGTCAGGTTTCTCTAGAGTCACAGAACTTATGGAATGTCTCTTTATAATAAAGGAATTTATTGGAATGACTTAAATCGTGCAGTCCAACTAACCCAACAAATGGCAGCTGTGAATAGGAAGCTCAAGAATCTAGTAGTTGCTCAGTCCCATGAGGCTGGGTTTTCAGCTGGTTTTCTGTATAAGCTGAAATCCTGATGAAGTAGGTTCCAACAGATGTGCTGGCAAGTAAGTGGAAGTGGGTGAAGGAAGCCTTCCTTCTTCCATTGTTCTTATGTAGGCACCCCAGTAGAAGATGTGGCCCAGATTAAATGGGTGGACCACCATGCCTGGACCTAAGTTGCTCTTTACTTGGAACTTGTTCTGTCCTAGGCTGGCCCTGAACTCAGAGATCTGCGTGGCTCTGTCTCCTGTTGGGATCAAAGGTGTGTACAGAGCAAGTTCCAGGACAGCCAAGCTTAGGCAGTGAAGGAATTGGAAATCAGAAAGCTGGTGATAATGTAATAGAAAAAGGGGACCATGTTCCAGCTCCAGCAAGCAGCAGACTCAGCAACTTTGGCCATGTGGCTCTGGCTTTAGAGTCCAAAATAGGAGGGACTAGTGGGACAACTGATGCAGCTTAGCTGGAGCTAAGAAATTAGCGGTGATTAAGAAGAGACCAGCATCACTGAGGTGCAATCTTCTGGGAAGTGTTTTCTAAAGAGTACAAAGAAGCTGTGTTCCAGAGATATCAAAGGTTGTATGTACCGTGCTACAGCTGGACTTGGTAATGTGTAAGAATCACTCAGGTGGTACTAGTTTTGAAGACATAAAGGGGTCATGGAGAGCAGCTTTGAGAAGCCAGGCAAGGCCACTGGTGAAGGTGCAGCCTCAGTTGTGGTTGATGGCCCAGGACTGAAGGAGTCATGCAAAGAAGTTGAGGTGTGGCACCATGAAGGGGGCCTATGAGAGGCTTTTGGTGGAAGACCACCAAGAACAGCAGCAGCAGTGGAGTCAACAAGAGGGCAGAACTGGATGTGTGGGTCCCAAACATTGAAACAAGAAGCTGTAAAGCTGAAGGTGCCTTGGATACCCCAAGATGTTGAGATGTCAGAGCTGTGGGATAACTGCCAAGGAAAGCTGCTAACAGGGAGTGAAAACAGCACGGGAGAGCCAAGTTTGTTGCTGCTGAATGTGAGATTCAACAGCAACCAACAAGGATGAGAGGAGTTGGAGATCTCAAGAGCACTTTGACACTAGACATGGAGACTTGGAATTTGGAGTTTGCCCAGGTGGTTTTCTGTCTTGCTTTGTTCCAGTATTTCTTCACCATGACATTTTGGAATGGTAATGTATATCCTGTATGATATTAGAGGTATGTGATCTGCTTTTTTACTTTGATTTCTTAAGGGATTACAGTTAAGAGACTGCATGAATCTCAGAAGAGATTTTGAACTGGATTTTTAACATTTGTTGAGATTGTTATAGACTATGGACCTTTTCAAATTAGACTAAATATACTTTGCATTATGCTATGCCTACGCATGGCCCCCATAGACTCATGTGTTTGAACAAGTCTATGGAGGCCAGAGAGTGGAATGTGGTGTTTTGAATATGGTTGGCCCAGGGAGTGGCTCTATTAAGAGGTGTGGCCTTGTTGGAGGAAGTGTATCACTGTGGGGGTGTGCTTTGAGACCCTCCTCCTAGATGCCTGAAGACAGTCTTCTCCCGAGTGCCTTAAGATCAAGTTGTAGAACTCTCAGCTCCTTCTCCAGCACCATGTCTGCCTAGACACTGATGATAATGGACTGAACCTCTGAACCTGTAAGCCAGCCAATTAAATGTTGTCTCTTATTAGAGTTGCTTTGGTCATGGTTTCTCTTCTCAGTAATGGAAACCCTAAGACAGGGTATTCTGGCTAAATTACATAGTGATCATGGAATTCAATTAAATCAACAAATATTTTAATCTATAAAATTTGGCCTATTAAATGAGCAAAGGACACTAATTCTTAAAATTAACTAAAGTTTTGGCTCTCATCCAAGATCTATCCAATTTGGAAAACATCCATGATCTCATTATAAAATAAGTACTTAATGTCCTATGAAAAATTAAGTTAAAAGTATATGAACCATATCTATAGAAGGATAACATGCTATTAAAAGAGACTTGGAAGTCTAATAACTAAAAATTCAAAACTGGCTATAGATTTTTTTTTCCCAAGGTAATGAAAACCAGATAATTTCATCAGAGGAAGGATAAAAGATTTCATCCTGCCTGGAGAAAAAAGACTATCAGGCACTCTATGCTCCACAACTTCAGGAAATAAATTTGTATTTCTCTTCTCAAACTTCTGGGCACATATCTACAGGAACCTCAGAAATGCTGGCTGATATTCACCTTTGGGTACATTAACAAATGAGTATCCCAAAGAAGTGAAACTTTCCTCATTAAAAACTTACACCATGGAATACCTGTGGAGGTCAGAGGACAACTTACCAGAGTTCTTCTATCATGTAGGGTCATGAGGAATGAACTCAGATATAAGGCTTAACAGCAAGCATGTTTACCCTCTGAGCCTTCTCACAGGCTCACCACTTGTCTTTTAAAGCTTCCTTACTTTAGATTTATTCTAGGAGTAGTGGGATGAGTGTATATAAGTGTACCTCATGTGCCTTGTCCCCACAGAGGTCAGAAGAGAGATCAAGAGTGCATGAGATCCTCTGAAACTGGTGTTCTGGGTGATTGGGAGCCACCATGTGAACCCAGGTCTGCTACAGGAGTAACAAGGGCTCTTAACTTCTGAGCCATCTTTTCAGCCTCACTTTCTATTTTAAAAGTCCTTTAATAAACAGATTATTAGTGTTTAAGATAGCCAATATTTGGCTTTTTATTTTTAAATGATAAAAACAATGCTAGTCTCAGTTTTAATGAAGTTACAGTAAGAATATGTCCTTTCACTAATCATGTTTTCTTTTAAGATTTCTTCCTAAAAAGGAAGGGCCCCTATTGTTTTTGAACCAAGATTCAGGGTTAAAACAATGCCAGTGAGGGGGAGGACCAGTCCTGAACCAGGATGCGTGAAACCCTCAGACCTCATCAGATGTTTCCTTGTGCAATGGATGGCAGTTAGCTCAGAACCTCACAACTGGCCCAAGAGCAGAGTAAGTGACTGAGGACTGCTCAGCCACAAATGGAACCTTGCACTGCACATCCTCCCCAAGGCTCAGAGACCATCCAACAGAGGTGGAGAGACTGTAAGAATCAGAGATAGGGGATGACCGGAGCAAAACTGTCATCGGGATGGCACAGGCCTGCTGCACTTGTGAACTCACAGCAGCAATAGCTGCCTGCAAAAGAGCAAACTAGTCAACACTCTAGCTGAGATGCTATGGACAGCTGATTGAATTTGTGTGTGTGGTCAGTTTTCTGTAAGTATGTGGCTCCTAATATATCACCTATAATCTAGTGGCTGGCCCCATATCCAGAAGTATATGGACAGTACAACCTAGAGTGAATGGGCTATTAAATAAGTAACAACAAGAGGATAAAGCTGAGGAGAACAGGGAGGCTTCGGAGGTTTGGGTTGAACTGGGAGTAGGTAAGGGGAAGAGGTGGGTGAGTATCATTAAAATACGCTGCATCAAGTTCTCAAAGAATAAAAAACATTTATTGAAAAAGGATTCACATATTCTCATACATAACATAAATGTAAACACACATGTCCTCAAATTTGGTTCCTCTTAAAATGACTGACGCTGAGTGGATAGGACTTGAGGGCATTGAACGATACAAGTTCAAAGACTTTCCATCTATTATTTTGTAATTCAATTCTTATTAAAACTCCAAGATACATATAGAAATCCATGTGAGCAAAATGCTAAGCTAATCCTATACTTTGTAGGCACATGTCCACTGATCCATGGCTTTTCCTAGAACTAGAGTGACTAGCTTTTACTTCTAAAGCACAATAAGGAGATGCTGTGGACATATCTAGATATTAGTGACTGCCTGGTGGAGCTATCTGCTAGAAGTTGAGAATAGAGAGTAATGTGAATTTCAGGGGAAGGTAAGGGTAGACATACTATGTGACCAGTGAGGTAAATGAAGAGATGCCAACAGCTTGGTAAGAGCCACATATGCAAAGTGACCAGTGAGGCTCACAATAAGAAAATTAAGAAATCACACCCAATTTGTCATTTTATTTATTTATTTATTTATTTTTGAGACAACGTCTCAGTGTGTAGCTCTATCTGTCCTGGAACTCCCTATGCTGACCAGGCTGGGCTTCCAAATGCTGAGTCTAAAGGTATGCATCACGATGCCCAGTAAGCATGACTTTGTTTTGTTTCTGTAACTTTTTAAAACTTCACAATCTCCATTTCAGGGTGGCCTCAAACTCCCCATATAGGATGACCCTGAACGCCAAAGTTTCCTGTGTTTAGCTCCCACATGCTGGAATTACAAGTCACCATGCCTGGTTTATGTGGTGCTGAGGACCAAGACCAGGACTGCATGCATGCTAAGCAAGCACTTTGGGATACCCTCCCCAACTCCATAATTCTTTCTGAATTTGAACCACTGATTGTAGAACCTCTGGTGGCTTCTTTCTAACAATGAAGACCTCAGGCTACAAGAACTAAAGAATAAGTAGGCTTACTCATGTTTTCCACTCCATCATCTGAAGATCTTGAACGTCATAATTTATGATCTCACAGAAAGACTGAATTGAAAACCACCACTTTTCAGTTCCATCAGATAATTGAGATCATGGGGCAAACACGTACCCTAACAATTGGAGATGCCAGAGAAAAAAGATCACAGCTTCCAGAGAACTGACACTTGATCCAATCAAGGATCATAAAACATAAAGGACAGTTGGCTGATTACTGAAGAATGAGCAGAGGCTAGCTTAAAACATAAAACCTTCTAGGAACAGCTGTAAGGAGCCAGCACACTTTCATCTTATCTCCATAAACTCACCAGGTGGATGGAAAGTAACTGTTCACACACCCAGAGCCACCTGTTCTCCTTAGCAAGTACCTAGCCTTATAGAATGCTATTTTACCAGAACTGAAACAACTTGTTACCAAGGCCTAACATACATTGGGGGTGGGGGAGGGAAGTAGCCCAGCTCTAGCTCCACTTAGCCATCTCCTTTTACTGAATGAGGAGAAAATGCTGCGAAACAAACATCTCCATGTTTGGTGGTATACACTTGTAATTCCAACCCTTGGGAAGTGGAGGCAGGAAGATCACACTCCAGGGACAAGAGCCCAGTATGAGACCAAGACCTACGTCATTTTAGAGAACAGTCTCTTCCCAGGACATCTTACAAAACAGTGGGGCTTCTGCAATACAAAAGAGTATAAAACTGCAGAGTTCACAAAATTTAACCAAATAAAACAAAGCATATCAAAATGAGGATACTAGAGGACATCCAAACCTTAAACATTTAATACTTTCAGCAGAGAGTAAATACAGCTTAATTCCTAATCAATTCAATAACACATCCCACTCTCAGCAACAACAAAAATGTAGGGCATATTGAAAGGCAAGACTAAGTGTGAAGAGACAAACAAAATGACAAACCCAGACTCAGATTTGACAGATATTTGGGAATTGTCAAAACTGGAAAGAATATGCTTGGGGTTCTAAGTGGAACAATGGATAACATGCAAGAACAGATGATCTCGTTGCCCTTCTCCAAGCAGTCTGGGTGTTAGGACAAAGAACTAACAGACTCCCCACCCCCCACCCCCAGCCCCCTGCAGTTCTCTCTCTGGGATACAGTAGAATAATAAAGCCTACTGAAATGTGGCCTTGAGCTAAGCTCATTGTCCTTCCTAGTGAGGGCTCTGCAGGCCTAGGTATGGTCCTGTCTAGCTCTCTGGAAACCTGTGGGAACCAGAAATCTCTCTGCCCTGGGGATTTGAAGACTACTTTCTTCAGGACTCACGCTATGCTATACATGGCCACCACCTCTTCTTTCTAGGATTCTGAAGTTGAATACTCTCTTCATTTCTCCTTCAAAGCCCCATCATGCTGCGTCCGTGTAGGATCCACTCCATATTCTAATGTTCTTCTGCTTCAAGGCCCAGTCATGTCCCCTCACATATTCCCTCAGCCGACTCAATAGTAGTGAGGCTCTCTCTAGTACAGCTCATTATGAAGGGTAATTTCATTGTCAGGTCTTTGCCATATACCCGCCTTTCTTTAAATTATAACAATAAATAGATGAATACTCAAATAATAAACAACAAGATGAGATCATGTAAGGAATTAGAATACTACAAC
Organism: Mastomys coucha; assembly: GCF_008632895.1. Taxonomy (NCBI): domain Eukaryota; kingdom Metazoa; phylum Chordata; class Mammalia; order Rodentia; family Muridae; genus Mastomys; species Mastomys coucha. The sequence continues at coordinate 62,339,660 of NW_022196900.1, forward strand.
TGGGTAGAGAAAGGGGTAAAGAGAGTTAAAGGTTGTTTTTAGCACAATGGGAGAGTGTATGTTTGTGAAGCTAATAGGAAGATTGCAATGTGGAAAAAACAAGAAAGCAAAAATTGGTAAATTCTTCAAGAGATATTTTATAAAATTAGAGATAAATTCTAAAAAAAAATGAGAGACAATAAAGGTTAAAGCAATAATTAAGCTTGAAACTTTGTTTTATCAGGTAAAGTTATGGTAGCTCACATTTCAAATCATATCCTATCTTTGGTTAAGGAGCATGCTATTTTTTTAAATTCCCAAATTTCAGCTAATGTGAGAGTACAAACTAATGTTTTGGGAAAGAAGCCATGCCTTACACTGAGCATTCTACAAAGGCTGATTAACAGATTAAACCTCAATGACTATGGAGAGGTTGCAGTGCTTCAGGTACAGAGCCTGTTTACAACTTACTTACTTACCTTTAGCCCCTCAATTGCCTTTTCTTGCCTACCATATCCTTTTGATTACCAGGGGAAATCCTTTGGAATGTATTGGCGACCACTGATTTCCACCAACCAAAAGAATGTTATCAAATAGTACTCAAGGGCTCTCACAGAAAAGTTCCCCACTCTGCTGAAACCTACCATAATCCATTTCCACCAGTGTATGTAAGAAGTGTCTTGATTTATGATTTGTCATTACCATCACATCTCATGAGACATTTACCACACCGGAACCTGGTTTTTGGGAAGACCTAAATGTGTGTTCCTGGGCCGTGGTCACTCACATTAAGCTCCAGAGTAAACCTTTCTTATCTCCTTTGAAATGAAAACCATGGTTGTTATTGTATTTGCTTTGCATTAATAAGTAAAATAAATATAATTAGTAAAATAAAAATAATCATTTTTGTTTTAATTTGTATAAATTTAATTTAGTTTCACTTTACCCTCTTCATAAAGGCAAAACAGAAATTGAGCAAGAAAAACCAGTAACAAGCTACAAATGTGTATGTATCTACTTATTTGTTGTTAATAAATGTGTATTAAAGATGTTCTTCACTCTAAGTAAGAGTCTGCAGCAGTGCACAAAACAAAAAAAGACATGATCTGAGCTGGGCAGTGGTGGTGCACACCTGCAATCCCAGTACTTTGGAGGCATATGCAGAAAGATCTCTGTGAATTAGAGTCAGCCTGGTTTACAGAGTTCCAGAAACACTGTTTTGAAAAAACAAGGGAAAACAACCTAGAGGATATACTATACTCATAGGGATAAACTTGAAGCATAATGTAAAGCATAAAGGGTAAAACTGATGCTGGGAGAGAAAGTATTATTTCACACATGGAGACATCTGACACAAATAAGTGAATGTCTGCATGCCTGCTGCAGGGTGTTACTGTCATACTCAAGTGGCATAATCCAAAGCCAGAGATCCTGTGGGGCTTGGAAGAATGGGAGCACTTACTCAAGAGGGAGAGGGAAAAGCTTAAGGAAGTTTTGGGCAGACTAACACATGGAGGGTGTTGGCAAGCAGACTATTCAGCCAGCTATTCCACTGAAGAAATGACTTAGGTCTGCATAGCACATCGGCTTGGTGAAGTGGCCCTCACTGAACAGCAGTAATGGATGCAGTACCCAGGAAGTGCAAGGGTTGCAGTGTAATGAACTGGGAATGGCTGTGTACTAGAAATAAAGTGGCAGTAAAATACAGAGCTGAGAATGAATTTTGAGCACACTTCCTAAGTGTAATTGCTTCCGTTTTGTTTTCTTGAGAGAGATCTTGAAGAGAGAAGAAAACTTGTGAGTCGTGGTATACTTAACTCTGAAAGGCACAAGGCAACAACGAAGTGAACCACCTCCCTCCACAACATATGTTTAGGAAGGAGACAGACTGGTAAACTATTTTGAAAAAGAAGGTCAGGCCAGGAGGTCCAAGTCTTTAATCCCAGCACTTTTAAACCAGTTCCGTATCAGCCAGGGTTACACAGGGAGAAAGAACCTAGATCTAAACATACACGAACAGACATTCATACATAAAAATAACAGCAGAAACTAGCTAGGAGCCTAGCGAAGACTGAAGAATGAGTGGTGTCCCATTAGCTAACTGAGGCATTTCAAAACTCAGTTAAGTGGTCACTTAGATCAAAGCTGGTGATGGGCTAGTTAACAACTAAAGTGTAAACTGACTGTTGTTAGATATTGGAAAGCGCTAACAACGGTGAAGCGAAGTATGGCCAAAAGGCTGAGCACTACACTCGAGGGCAAATCCAAGGTTCTCTCCTCAGAACTTTCAGTAAGTTCAAATGGCGAATTAGCTGAGCAGAGGATTGAAGAAAAGATGTGGCTGGTCTGGGAAGACCGCAAAGCGGCTGAAATGGTCGAGCATGAAATGGGGAATATTTTAATGAAAATTCAAGGAACCACTTCCAAGATCAATGCCACACGAGTCCACATATCTTTGGGCCTTTCTCCTGGCTTGGCAGCATGTAGTAAGCAGTTAAGAGTCTTAAGGCAAGCTGGCAGAAAGAGATTAAAAAGAAAAATCCTCTGCAGGCGTACACACTAAAATTAGCTTTGGTTGCTCAGAGACCGAGGGAGCTAGAACACAACGAGAAAGCTTGCAGGCTGAAAGACCAAATGAAATCATACAAGCAAAAGTGCTTGGAAGAAATAGGCAGGGTGGCCCTCGACAAACCCGGGTTCTTAAGTAGAGCACGGCAGCGGGGGTTTTTACACAGACCGAACTAAGCCAAAGGATCCGGAGCTGCCTGGGGGCTCCGCGGGATCGAATGCGTTGGGAACCCCTTTCCAAACCGAAGGGCTGGCTGTCTGTCTGTCTCCGGGATCTAGAGGAATGGGCCACGGATCTAGTGCGGAACTTACGCGGCGAAGTTGGTCTGCTTGCGGGTGCTCGTCGGAGAGCTGAGCATGGCGGTGACTCTTTACAGGGCTCGGCGCCCCTTCCCCAGTGGTTCTGCAGTGCCGGGACTCTCCAACTGCCTGCTCAGCAACTCAGGAATGTTTGCCGGGCGCCATGGCGACCGCGATGCCCAGCTCAAGAAGCGGCCGCGCGGTTGGCTGGCCGCTCGAGGTTGAGGAGGAGGGCGGAGGCGGAGGGGAGGGTAGAGGGTTGGTGGAGCTGGAGGAAGCTCGGGCGACGATTCGGAGGAGGCGGGCGGCCCATGCCCCAGGCCCCTCCCAGGCTGCGAGTCTCCCGGCTGCAGGCGGATGGATGGGGCGTCTCCAGGCGGCGGCGGCAGCAGCGGAGGCGGCGGCAGCGGCGGCGGCTGTAAGTGCAGCCTCCACAAACCATCCTACCCATCCTTCGATCGGAAACCCGGGCCCCAGAAGCGCTCGCCGTCTCCTTTCCCCACTTCCCCTCCCCCCACGGCAGAGCGCTGCCCGGAAGACTCTTAACTTCCGGGGCGGGGCTTACGAGTCGACCGGGAGGGCGCCGCCATCTGGCGCGCATGCGTAGCTCTCGCCCCGCCCCTGCCCGGTCTTTTGGCCTTCGCGGTGGCGGCGGCGGCGCAAATCTTCGCTGCTTCTGCGGCGCGCCAGGACTACGCTGCGGAGTGAGTTTGCGGGGCGGGCAGGGCAGCTCCCGCCCTTTTCGGTCGGCCCTCGCTCCACGGCAGGGGTGTGGCTTCCTGGCCACTCCCCCGTGGCTCCACCTCTGTGCCCCTGATTTCTCTAGCTGTCCAGCCAGTTGAGGTTGGCTCTCTTGGCAGAGCATCCTTTGAGGTGATAGGCGCAACCTGGGTCAACCTGCCGTTGTCGGAGGGAGCTAGAAGGGCTAGAGACTCAGAGGCGGCATTGCAGGGAACCAGCCGCTCCCAGTGCCTGTCACCCCACGAGTGGCCTTATTCTTTTAGCTTGTAATGTAGGTGCTTGCTGGCCTGGTGCCCATCTCTGGTCCTTGCATGTTGTGTGACCTTGGGCAAGTCACTCCCCCTACTCCCGGGGAGGGCTTCATTTTTTTTTTCCTATTAAACCTCAAATTTGTAATTTTGCAGAAGACCTTAGATAATTTTAAGACCAGCTAGATTTCTAAGGCCGCTTAACCGAGATAACCCGGAATTGACTAGACTTTTCTCAAATCATGGGTGAAATATAGAAATGTAATTATTGGGCTCTTTGTAGTCTTCAGCATTGCATATAAATTGCAGCACTCCGTTTTTGTTTCTTTTTGCTGAAATTGCCACGGGGCGCTTGACCTGGTTCTCAGACGTCTTTTGAAAATGTGAGACTGAGTGAGCCTGAGGTAAATGTTTCTGTCTCTTCGCTACTGAGGCTTTCTTTCCTTTAATCCAGATGGTGTGGTGGCTCGATTCTCCCAGTGCCTGGCAGAGTTTCGGACGTGGTTAAGAACCAACTGGTTGAGGTTCAATGCAGACAAGACGGATGCGATGCTGGTAGGCAAGGGCACAATTGGAGATGAAGGGAGGGCAAAAGCAAACTCCCTCATGTTATAAAAGCATGATTATTGTCTGTTCTAGTGTTGTAGGAGTGCTAATGGCCACCCCTTTCAAGACTTTGGGTGATATAAGAGTAACATCAGCAACATTAAGATTTATAACAAGTTTGCAAATATTGATACAATGAGGCCACTGGATGAAATTGTATGAAAAAATTATGAAAGGAACTCACACTGTTCTTTGAAGACCCAAATTTCTCTATGTGTTTTAGGATGGCATTAATAAGAGAACTAATGAAGAGATAATTTCCGTTGTATGGTTGTGGAGCCTTCATATGTAATGTTCTGCCATGCTTTGCAACCTGTAGTCTGCCCACTAAAGTCAAGATAAATTCAGATGTCATTGAAGAAGAATACCAGTGTAGTTATTTTGTCTTCACAAATACAGTGTAGGCTGTATTTCTTAAGAAAAGTTTTAGGAAATAGTTCAGAAAATAGTTTCCAAAGAGGACTCATGGACTTGGAAATGTTACATATATTTCTTGATGTACTTTGAGAGATACCCTTTGAGTTGCATACACAGATATGCCTGTATAGCACAAACATACTACTAGTTTTCGAATCAGGTGTTGGTGCTGAATGGTGTATACCATAGACAAATGTAAGTTGTCAAGGTAGTTTTTGTTGGTTGAAGTACTAATTGAAGTCTAACTGTGATCCTAAGTATATTTGTTAGCAACTAGATATCTCTGTGTGTGTTTGTGAGTACATGCATGTGTGTGCATCATGCATACTGTACTGTCATACATACATGTACTGTCATACATATGTCCCTTATAGTTACTATAAGTTGTTTAATAACTTTTTTATAGTATTGGAACTTGAACCCAGGGCCTCAAATGCTAGGCAAGTATTTTACCACTGAGTTATACCCCAAGCCCTCATTTTTATGTTTGCATTGAGAATTCAATAATTGCCATAAAAAATACACTACTGGAGAGAATAGTTGTGAGTAGCTTAATATGGTAAAAATTAATATTAATTTTCTTCAAAATAAGGAGGCTTCTTAGGTTTATTTAGTTCTAATCTAGTATTCCTATTTTTCCTTTGTTTTTAGAAACCAAAACCTTGCATAAAAGTTGGAATTAGCTACAATTTTTTTTATTTTAACTTAAACATTTTAATATAGAACTCTAACAGACTTTTAACTACATTGGATATTAGTGGATGTCACATTAATAAATTCTAATGATTTCAATCAAGTTATTGGTGAATTTTTCCTATGCATTTTACCTTCCCATGGCCTCCTTTCAGATATATATGGTTTTTGTTTGTTTTGTTTTCTCTTTTTGTGAGCCCAAGAATAAATTTTGACTGTTTACATTTGAGTACAAAGAGAATGCCTCATGGATTTATGCAGAGTGCTGAAGAACTAGGAGTGATGGGTGAAATCGATGGAGAAGTAACTTTTAGCTTTTAAGGCAGGGAAGAATGAGCCAAGCATTTGGACTGTTTTTGAAAAGAGTAGGTAGTTTCTTCAAGAGGTATAGTGAGTCTCTGGAAGTCTATAAACATAGGCAGAAAACCTTGGCAGTAGAACTTCCCGACAGATCTTACTTGTCTGAGGATGGCAGACCCTACTTAACAAAGAGAGCTAGTGAATTGTAAGGAAGGGTTTCCAGAAGGACAGAACTTCTGAAGGTGGCTTCTCAGACTCTGAACAGTGGGATTGTGGAGAGAATGAAATGCGAGTATACTGTGCTCAATAGTAATATATGACCTATAGGATTAAAGCTATTTCTCCTCCTCTCTAGAAGGTCTAGGAAACACCCCAGTACACTTTATTTTTCTAAGAGGGAATATGTAGAGGGAATTTTCCCCTACAAAGGATAATGCCATTTAAAGGTAATAATATTGATTGGGAATATCAATCAACTCAAAGGCATTTAACCATAAGTGCCCAATTTTCTGACTTTGAGGGCTCACTCAGTAAGTAGCTTAAGGAATCTTGAGTCTGTTCTTTACCATAATTGAAATTTTTGTGATGTTTTAACTAAAGAATCGAAGACTCAATAGACTAAAGCAAGTTTTACTGTAATATTAAAATTCAACAATACTCCTGTTTTCCCCTTAGTGGCCAGCGAAAATCTACATATATTAATGTTGCATATTTTAGTGCAAAGTCCTCTGTCATCCCTGGTATAGCTACCTCTGAGCCCTTTATTATTTTTACCTGTGCCCACATAACATTCATTGGTTTTTGTCTTCAGTTTTCTTTTCATCCAGTGAGAACTATTTGGATAAAAATTGACATTTTAAAAAGTCCAAGGTAGTGCCTTAAGTTAATAAAACTGTATCTGTGCTAAAATACTTATTTCCCTCCAAGAATTTGTGGGGGGAGGAAGCTTATATAATAATCTTTAAAATAAAGTGACAATACTGTAACAGTGCAGTTAATGGTAAGAATTGTTTGTAGATTTGGGAACCTTAAAGTTTTCCTTTCTCTTCTTTCCCTTGCTTTTCTTTCAGTAGAAAATGTGCATCAGATGTTTATGTTTAATTGGTTTACAGACTGTCTCTGGATTCTTTTCCTGTCAAATTACAAGGTAATGTCCTTTCACTTAGCAGCTACTTCATATACCTGTACATGCAGTTTATTCATGCACAAATTGTTATTGACCTTAATTAAGACTTTCAGGTTCATGTCCAATGTTTAGAAATGGGAAAAGGCATGATGGAATCTAGAATTTTAAGGAAATAGAAATAATTTCAGAAATCAGCATTCTCCCATACTGCATTATAATTTTAAGAAAGTTGTGTGTACACACTTGTACAGTGTATTTTTAACCGTGGTATGTTCCTTAGAGGTAATGAGTATCATTTAACTGATTTATTTTTGGTAGTCATTTTTGAAACTGCATTAAGAATCCTTATGTCAGAAAAAACGCTGGCCTTTAAAAAAAAAAAAACTTTTAAAACTTACTGCCCATTTTAATATTTGCGTAAATTATCTACTTTAGGAAACTGGATAAATCATTGGCCCTGGCCATTATCAGTATGGACCTCAAGGCCAGTTAGCAGTGCATTAAAACAAACTTAGTACTTGCAAATATTTTAGGCATTGCAAATATGTACGTTCTGTCCCCGGTGCAGTCATGTAGGCATATACATAGAAGAGCATTACTTTACATTTGAAACTTTTGTGTAGTTGTGGAAAAATTCATCCGTTGCAGAGCTGTGTTGCTACTGGCATCACAAAAAGTGAGGAAAATGTAATGTTCTCTGCTCTTCATCTTTGCGCTGTGCCAATTTGAGGGAATTGGAGTTAACTTGCTAGAAATCACTAGGGGAAGTATTTGTCAGAGCGCGCTTCGTGTTGCTGTCGCGTCCGGGCAATATCTCTTTTCTGGGAAAAGCACTTCAGAAGTGACCGACAGGTAGAACAGGAGGTATTTTTCTCCTGTGAAGTGAGTACCCGAGGGGACCTCTCGGGACCTCGCGCGCGGACTGCCCCGGGCCCGCCCCTCGCGCGCTCCCCGGGGACGGCGGCCGCGGGACCGCGCGCTCTCTTGCTCCGCGCGTGCCCGCCGGCCTCTCCCCTCCCGTCCCGCCGAGCGGGGCGCCGCGAGGGGGCGGAGCGGGGCGTGGTGGCGCGCTCGGGCGGCTCCTGCGCGTTCCCGCCGAAGCGGCGGCGGAGAAGGCAGCGGGAGCCCCGCGGCCCAGGCGCACATCCGGGTTCTGGCCGCGACCCGCCGCGGCGATGTGACCCGGTGGCGCGGCCAACATGGCGGAGGTAAGAACGAGCGCCCCTCCCCGGCGGGGCCTCGGTAGAGGGCTGCGGGCGGGAGGCGCGGGCCTGCCCGGGCCGGGCCTGAGGCGCCGCTGCCCACCTGTTGGCCGGCCGGGCCACTCGGCTGGGCTCCACGAAACTTAGTTGGGCTCAGAGGCGCCGTCGGACTTGAGGCAATAGGGTGGCGGCTGCTGCGTGAGGAGCAGGCGAGGGCGCCGGTCCGGAAGCCGCCCATGGCGCAACTTCGCCGGCCAGCCCGCCCGCCCGGCCGGCCGGCCCGCGGACTCCTCTCTGCCTGCTCCCGCGAACTTTCTTCCCTAGCGAGCCTAGAAGTCGTTGCTCCCGCCAGCCCGCGTCACCCCCGCCCGCGACTGCTGACCTGCAGTCTAGGTGGGGGGAGCAGGTTGACACACCTTTGATTAATTTAGTAATTTTCCTGAGAGTGGATAGGTGAGCAGGAGAAATTAACCTAGTAGGCCCTATCCAGCTTCAAGCTTGGGACTCTTGCCCCTGGCAGAACCTCCAAGTTTCTTTTCTGCGCTCTAGCTCCTGAACCGGCGAGGCTAAAAAACTTCCAAATCAAAGGTGCCTATATTTATTTACCTTTTTATTTTGCTTTTCTTAGAGAAAACTTTTCTTGTTTCTCTTGTCCCTCCGCTGTAGGATAGAACCCAAGGTTCTTGTGCAAGGCGGATAAGCTAGCTAGCGCTCTTCCACGGAGCCACATCCCTCCCCATCCTTAGCTTCATTTCCTAGTAAACAAGTTCCCTTGGTTAGCGCTCTCAGATTGGTAAGCAAGCAAGTAGCTCTAGGTATAATTAGATCTTAGAATGTGCTGTCGGAAATTATTGTGTCTGGTTTTAAGCCATCGGTTCTGTGGTTTGTTCAATCGGTGAATTTCGTTACTAATTTATTCCCCGAGTTCATATTGTTGTATTTGGACTTTTTTGGATGTCTCTTGAGGCAAGTCGTGTAAATACTTGATTAATAAAGCAGTAAGATTGCTAAACATCTTCGTGTTTATCTGTCGAGGGCACACAAAAATAGATTGAGGAAGTATTTGATTTTTATTTACCACTTAGCTCCCGATTTTCAACTCCTCCATTTTCGAAATGAAGTAGATAGTGGCTACTTTTGTTTATCCATAATATCCTTAAACCTTGGAGTATAGAAACATAAAGTGCTGCCTTTCCTGTACCAGCCAAGCTTCCTGGAGTAGTTTTTAGGGTGTTAACTTGTTCTTCTGTTATAGAATGACCTTTAGATATATGTCAATTTTTTTTTTCCTACTAAAGGAAGAAGAGATTTTCTGGTAGCAAGACTGTTTATTGCCTATATTGAGAAGACTTAATGTTATTTAGGGCTAAAATGGGTTAAGTGTGTTTTTGGTTTTTTGTTTTTTGTTTTTCCTGTTCATAAAGAATTGCAAGACATGAGTAGTGAACACATTACTTTTACTTATCTTAAATGTGCCTGGGTGTGATCCACCAGCCTTTCCTGGACTTCAGTGCTTGTGAAAGATCTGACTCCTGAGCTACAAGAGGAAGTAGAGTGTGTAGCTGGATTTTCAGGTGTCTCATCAGTTAACCTTCACTGGACTCCCATTTGCTGAAAATCCACTGGATATATGAGTAGTTGCTACGCTGCTGTGCTGGGCCTCAGGTCTATGTTGTGCAGTCATACTCCGCAGCAAGTGATTAATACGAAAATACTGAAACCTAAAGAAACGTCACCAAAACACTGAGTGCCAGCATGCAGTTTTTTGTTCTAGAAATGAAAGGTGGCTGCATTACTGTGAGAATGGAAGAAGTGTGCCATTGTGTGTGACATTGGCCACTTATTATTTTCTAGTGTAAGCTGTTCTTTTTAGATCCTCCATCATGTGGAGAGGGAATACTTAGGGCTTGCAGGAACACCCAGATAGGTCAATTTTAGAGACTTGACTTTTGTTTTCATTGCATTGTTTAATGACCTGGTATATATTTTATATTCTTAACTTACTTATCGGCTGCCCTTTGCTTTGGCTGTGTAGGATAGAACCAAGGGTCTCATAAACTTAGAGGAGTGAAGGAACTTTACATGTCAATGAAAATCTCCTAAAATAGGTGAAGAGAAAAGTAAATTTATAATTTTCCTTGTCTCAATTTTTTTTTTACAACAGTAATTTTGAAAAAAAAATTGGTGGCGAGATGATTGGTAGAAATGTTTTACCTCATACAGACTGTTCATGTGGTTATTCTTTATGATGTATAGAGCAAACATTTTGCATTCTGAACTTTTGTGCTTTTGATTAAGAGAAACTGGGGCAGTGTCTGTTTATTTGGTAAATGTAGGGTACTTACTAAAGAAGCACTGCTTTAGACCAAATCGTAAGTATTCTGCTCATGGTATACTGTTCTCCCCCACTTCAGAGAATGATCCTGACCCTATTTTTCTAAAAAATACTTGATTTGTGAACTATAACTGTCATTAAATGTGATTGAAGTAGGTAGCAATTCTTTTTTATACGGATCTGGCCATCTTTGTGAACTTATACAGGAAGTATATGTTTAGTGGTTCTTCAATTGTGGTAACATTAAACGAATTTGCTGTGCACAGAGGAGTTAGTACACGTTCCCCTTCATAGTTCTTTTTGGTAGTATTTCTCAGTGCGTATTATCCCTTAAGATTGCATACTGTAAGGTTACTGAAATAGGCTCTCCTAGTTATACTAACAGGGAGGAAATTACAGAGTAGTCTCAGTTTTACAAAGTCAGTGAGGAGGAAAAAAAAATAAAGGGAAGAAATAGTTGATCCTTAGGGCTTTTTAAGGAGTGTGGTGCAGGGACCTTTGGGAACAAAGAATTTTGTCATTTAAATTTCAGAGTATGTAAATATACATGGATTCTAAAAGAAAAAAAGCCACAGTACAATTTAAGATCAATTTTTTTCACCTGAACCTCACATCTCTAACAAACAAAATATTTAAATGGACTTCCACAATGTATTAGTTTAAATATTTTCAACAATAATAATACATTTACTTACTATAGCATCCATCCAGCTTTCACGCGTGCGTGCATGTGCACGCGCACACACACACTCAAATAAAACTCATATTCCTTGCTTAGCATTATTTGAGTTTACTTGGATTTTATTTTGGTTTGTGTATTTTTAAGGAATTGGATCAAGTTCTGTTTCTCTTCAGGGTTAGTTTCCCCTCTTTCATAGCAGTGAATTAAAACTGTAAGCAATTGTCTATAGTGGTGATGAGTTTCATTTTCTTTGTTTATTATTTGTTCCTCAAAGCTATCCACAATAGGAACTCCACTGCTGCCTGAGTCTTAAAATACTTAATTTGGTAGGACTAAGAGCCAACACACTTATTAATATCCTAGGTGGGAGAAATAAAAGCAGTTAATTTAAGGTAATGTTGGTGAAACTAATCAATTTCCTATATAATTTAGATGCGAACATTGCCAATGAAGCATAAGTATGTCTTTATGGAAATAAACAGCTATATAAAAATGTCTTGTTTGATGTTCAGATCAAGCATGGTATGGTTTCAAAAGATTAGCAAGTGGCTTCAGAATTCATTGTGACTTAGCCGGTGCTTGGGGTTTTCTGTATAACTTTTATAAGTGTGTGTGTGTGTGTGTGTGTGTGTGTGTGTGTGTGTGTGTGTGTGTTTCTAAAGAAGCACCACACAATAGCTTCATGCCAACTGGCACAGCCTTTTCTTATAGTTATAAATTTAAAAAATCAAGTCAGAAAACAATATTAAACTTTGGCCACATTTTGAGTAATGCATAATGAAAGTAAACCTAAGTTTTAAAGGCACTTAAAGAAATGTAAGGCTTTTCACCATAGAGAAAATGAAACTGATCAGTGTTTATGCACTTGTCCTCTGTGTAGCACAGTCAAGTCCCAAACCCAGACTTCTGGGTTCCTGGTGATTATCTTCCATAAAGCTATTCTACCTTCAGAAATCACCTTCAAGTGGTCTGCAGAGGAATGGCATTCCTGAGAGGAAAGACAAGTTTAAGTGACATACATCTGTATGGAGGAGCGTGTAATGGAAAGCTTTTGACACGGTGGTGTGCATCCTGGAATAGGATGCCCCAGCTCCATCATCTTAGCTTGGTTCCTCCATCCTTTATGAATCTGACTTATCGACAACCTTCCCAAGAAAGTGATGGCAACACTTAAAGAAATGGTGCTAGAATTGTTTTGAGGAGGCAAAGTCACTAACATTTTTTTTTTGCATTGAAGATTCAATGAATCTTTGAACATGATTTTGTAAAAATAATAGTAATATTCTATCTAGTCTGTTTTCTAGGTTTGGTTTTTGACTCTCATAAATTAGAGTTTTCAGTTTTAGAGAACTGCAAAAAGGAACTGAACATGGTTGAAGCCCTGAGATTAGAACACTGACCTTATCAACCAACATCACACAGTTGTGGAGTGAGGAGGCATGCTGGAGCAGTTTAGCAGAGCTCTTGCTTACATCTCAGCCTCTTGTTATCTTTGATGTCCTCTGCCTAGTCTTAATGCTTTCCATCTTACATAAACATATGTACCAAAAGGACTAACATTTTAAAATTATGGTTAACAAATAGTTAAAAGTACTAGTTTTTAAAAAGATTTTAAAAGACGTAGCATTCCAAAAAACAATCCTCATTTTCTTTTTAAAAAAGAATGAGTAGTGCATGAGAACAATTAAAAGTTAAGCAATATCTGCTTCCTGACTCATTCCCTGGATGTAGCTGTTACTATTGATTTTATTAAACTCCCAATATATTTTTTAGTATTTCTTCCCTTCTTTTATCCCAAACATATAACCTGTCACATTTCATTACAAACTCATGGTCTCCTGTTACTTGGAAGAGCTGTGTATCATTTATAGACTATGTAAATAATGAATTTAAAAAATTTTACCCAACTCCTTGCTTTGAACAAGCTAGGGCAATAAGTAATACACAAACACGCATGCACACATATATCTTGATGTGTGCCTATAGGTGTAATAGTAGGCTATGTTGAAATTGGTAAAAGATACCCTGAGTGGTTACACTCATTCGTAATTTTTTGTAGTAATAGTGTTTGAGTCTGTTTTAAGGACATTTTAATCCTCTAATTCCTTTTGTTTATGCTCATAATTTTTTTTAAATATTAAAAGCAAAATAGAAGATGGTTAAATAAGGATACTAGTTTCTAAAGAAACATAACTGTTAAGCAAGATAAGTACCAATTTGTTTTTATATTTTAAACATGCTTTGAGCTGGTAAAAAGATTTTAGAAATAGAAAGTAACAAGAAAAGAAAAGAGAGCAGAGGTTGGCTTGTCTTAGAGGTATGAGGTATAGAGGGATCTTGAGAAATAAGCCTCCTCAGCTCTGCCTTTACCGACCATGGAACCTTTGTCTTTTCAGTGCATGGCCCAAGTTTACTATTGTATGAAATGAGCAGACAGGCGAGGTGCTGATGCCACAGTTACGAGTAAAATAAAGTAATTGCATTTGAGAATGTGTAGCACTATGAGTGTAAATTCTGCTGCTCTCTTTCTTGTTACAAAAATGCTCTCATTCTATATTAAAACCCATGTATTGTGATTTTAAACTCAAGTTCATCTCAAAAGGTAATCATTTTTGCCATTTGAGTAAAAGTTCACAATAAGAACTTTTAAAATGCTTGTTTTCAGCAGATAATGATTTAATTGGGTGAAATTAAGTTACAATAAACTAATCTCACCCTTCTCTCCTAAACTGATAACAACAACATATTTGCAACATAAAGTACTAAAATGTATAAACACTTAGCATGTCCTGTCCCTCTCCAGTCTGTGAATGCTACTTTCCAACTAACCCAATATGTCTGACAGAGTATCAGCTCTCTGTAAATATTAAGAGATGTGTTCAGTGGAGTACCCTATACTCAACAATTGTGCCAGTCCTCTAAATATAGGCTCCTCTTAAGGAATAGAAAGTATTTAGGGTCTTTTTAAAATTTCAAGCTGGCAATTATTTGCTGATACTATTCATCAGTATGGTATTGTTACTGTTGGTGAGAGGTTTCTAATAAACTGAAATATGCAGCTTCCATATTCAGTGTCCCATTATTGATAATAGTTAATGCCATTTAAAACCTTTTCCTACCCAGGCGGTGGTGGTGCACGCCTTTAATCCTAGTGCTTGGGAGGCAGAGGCAGGCGGATTTCTGAGTTTGAGGCCAACCTGGTCTACAGAGTGAGTTCCAGGACAACCTGGGCTATACAGAGAAACCCTGTCTCGAAAAACAAAACCAAAAAAAAAAACAAAACCTTTTCCTGTCCAGTAGTATTACTGTTAGGCAGAAGATGTGTGTTGTGCCTGGCCCTCCAGCCCCCAAGACAGGTCTCACTGTATATTTCTGGCCAGCCTGAAAGTCTGTGTAGACCAGACTAGTCTCAGACCTCACCAAGCTCTCTATTCTCCTCTGTCTCCTGAGTGCTAGGATTAAAGGTATTCTACCACACTTGATTTCAGAAAGATTTTTTTTTTTAAATCAGAAAACTGTAAAAATAAAATATTGGAATGTTTAAAAAAATAATGTTCTGGAGGCTTCTCTTTGAATTTTAACCCATAAGAAATTGTGGTTATTTGTACCATGTATGTATATGTATGTATGTGTGTGTGTGTGTGTGTGTGTGTGTGTGTGTGTATATATATATATACATATATATATAGTTTTAGACATTTACTTAAAAAGGGAAAGGGGTGTGATGAGACTTTTCTTTGGTATTGATCAACTTGGCGCCAAATGAAGTCATTAAACCGGGTAGTTGTCCAAAGGTTAGGCTTTATAGTTGGGATAAAGATTTTAAAATGTTTATTTGCTGGATAATTTGTGTGGTGTGTATACCCGTTTTATGTCAGAATTGTGTGGCTCTGCCCTTTTATGGTTATAGAATTCTTTCTGTAACATCCTGCTCTCCAGCTTCCCATCAGAGAAACCAAACTAAATTCTACTGACTGTTCTGGCATGGTCACTTTTAAATAATGGTGGTGTGGTATAGGAAATGCATAATACTGCCGACAGTTTTAGGGTTTGTGTGATGATGATGTTAAGAAAAACCATGCTGAGGGGATGAGTTATTCTTCTATAGAAGTTTAGAGGTAAAAATTGGACCTTTGCAAGAAGCCAACATAGATCACTACTGGAATCTGGAATGCTTTGCTTACGACAGTAACATGACGTAGGCAGCTTTCAAAATGGAACTAAAATACCTCACACAGATATGTCTAAATCCCTGGCTCTTGAAAATTGAACATTTTCTCCATTTGTTTATTGCCTTGCCTCTTGGCCCTGTTGTGTTTAGTAGAAGAAATAACTCTTAGTAACGTGCTCCATGTTTTGCTAGTGATTTCTGCCTTCTCACAGCATCCATATGTAGCTCTGGGTAAATTGGCATCTAAGTTCTCCCATGTTACTGGATTTGTCTAGAAGGAATTCCATGTTTAAAGATGATTTGTTTATAATTGTAAGGAAGCTAAATTGAGATAAAATAACCACACTGTCCAGCAGCAATTAGTAAAAGTCATTGCTACCAATTTTATCTTTCTATTTTCCCATGTATGGTTGTGTTACTGAGTGAGCAGCACAGTGATGGTGTGGTTAGTGCTGCTGCACACCTGTGAGCTCTGCACTTGGATGCTGAGATTAGTGCCGGCCTTATCTGCACTGCAGAACGATCTAATCTCAGAGGCTGAGGTGGGGACACAGTTGCCGGTAGAACACTTGCCTAGCAGGGATGTGTCTGAAGCTCTGGGTTCCATCCCTAGTACCGTGGTGGTAGGGAAGTGGGGTTTCCTACCTCCTGTTTCCTAATTTTTGTTTTAAGCTTTAGAGACCGTTTGCTAGCAAACTTGTATATAGTTATTTCAGTGTAAATAGGAAAACATCTATATTTGAAGATGTTAAGTTCTAAAATCATACCTGCTAATTCTCCTATGTTTTTGAGAACTGTATTTGTTTTTAAAATGTGAATTAATTCTATATTACTATTTTTGCTTCTAAATCCAGAATGTTTCAGGTTTTTCTTTCAGGTTTAAGCATAATGGAAGGGAAAAAATAATATGAAAAATTTAGTTTGTGTTAGACATTAAAACTTACTGTTGTTTTGGTGTCATTAGTCAGAGTAGTTCTTACAATGTTTATAAAGGTATACTACACAAAAATGCTAATTTGTTTTCTTTTCCCTTCAGCCATCTGTTGAGTCTTCAAGTCCAGGTAAGTATTTTTTATGTGTTTTTATAATCTTGTTTGACTAACGTTTGTCCTATTAACATAAAGGCTAGAGGAGCTAGACTGCTATCTGACTTGCTTTTCTTCTGAATGCTTCTTTTTTTCTGGGGAAAAAGAAATGGATGAAATGTTTGCCTGCCCATGAAAGTACAGGTGAGGCCGCTGAGTCCATCTCCTGCTTGGGCTCTCATTCCCCTCTTTGTCCTCTCGTCTTCCCTCCCTTCCAGTCTCCTCAATTGCTGTATGTGTTTCTTACAGTTTAAAGTTGCTATTTAACTGTAAGTATATGAAATAATACTCTTGAAAAGGAGTTAGCTTAAAGATTCTCAGAACGTTTTATTTGAGAAAAAACTGCTCACATATTTACCATTGAGGGGCATAGTAAAATACAGTAAGCCAGCCATTCAGCGGGAGTTGTATTGTAAACATACCGATTTGTTTTTAGATCTAAAGAATATGGTAGTTTGTATATATACTCGTACCTGTTTTTCTAGGATTTTTTTATTCTCTCTTCAATACTGAACACATTGTTGTACTTGTTGGACGGGAGCCCTCTGAGGTGTGTTTTGTTTGAAAATATCTCATATTGAATATTTAGCAAAATGAATTTTGAATATGGATGCAATTGATATTTGTATTGTAATTTTTAGAAAGTTTTTTTATGCACTTAATGAGTAGTCCTTTTTAATAAACCAGGATGCTTTCCATGGACATAAATTGTTTTGTTTTGGAGGTTGGATTTAATCTAAATAATTTGAATGTTCGCTTACATTTGCCTTTATCTTTATTTCAGCTAAAAATGTCTTCCTTTGTTTGTATGCCAGAGTAAAGTCTTTGTGACTATTTTTTTTTAACTTTGTGGTTTGTAAGTGAGTTCTAGATGGTAGGACTTAGAAGTAATCTGAAGTCAGAAAAATGTTATATCACTGTATTGGTTGTGGAATATAGAAATATTTCCACTATTTCTTTTTCTTTCAAAACCACAGAAATAATTTTACTGGTTCCTAGTGTCTATTTATGTAATAGAGTCACTAGTCTTTAGATTTTTCAAGGCATTAATCAATAAGTTTGTAGATACCAGGACTTTAACAAGAAGAACATTTGTTGCTATGCTCAGTTACAAAGAGTTACTGAAGTTGATAGAATTAAGGAATAGATACCAACCTCAAAGGGAAAACACGTTTAACTGTCAAAGTCTGTCCTGCTTTTCATGGCATCTGTACCTGGAAGTCAGTGCTAGCAGTCATAGTTACATGACTGTGCTAAATGACTTGTTTGTAGACTCAGTCAGTGTCAAAGTGCAGACACAGTACAAAATTGGTATATGTAAGAGTTATTGGAAGGGTTTTTTGTTTTGTTTTGTTTTTAAAGTGATTAAATAGGTAAGCATGATACACTACCCTAAAGTTATCTCTGTGCCTTTGAAAAGATGATGTCTTCAAAAGTAGAAGACAAAGGAGTCTTCTAACTTAACTGTATCTTAACTCCATAGCAGAATACTTGGGCGAAGCAAAAGACATCTGGAAACTGTCCTAATAATGGTTCTGGCATCTGGCAGACAATAAAAGGATGTTTAGTTACTGCATACCAATAAGGTAGTAAGAACTCATACCAAACAAACATCAATTAAGACAAGAAAATAGTTAAAATTGCAAGTTTATATGTGGCATGTATGTGGGAAAACAGTTGGAATAAAACAAGCTCAGTTACACTTAAGCATTTAGTATAAAGAATGAGAGAGTTTTCAGGCCTTCAGGTAGAACTGTCACAAGTGATGACAGACAAACGATAAAGACTTCAGGTAAGTAATATGACATTCATGATTTGGACCTGTGTACTAGTGAGTTGCAATGATTTTTGTCAATATCTATACTTAATAAGAATTATATTATGCTTAGGATAATAATATCCAAAGAGAGGAAGGAGATGTAATTTTTGTGTGGGGGGGGTTTTGCCTATATACGTATATGTACTGTGCATGCAAGCGCACAGATTTCAGAAGAACCCTCTAGAGCTTGAGTTAAGGTGGGTGCTAGAAACTGAACCCAGGTGCTCTGCAAAAGCAAAAGTCATTAAGCCATCTCTCCAGCTCTAGTAATACAGCTTTTTTGTTTTTGTTTTTCAAGTCTTTTGATCTGTAAGGGTGACTATAAGTGTAGCTTGCTCTGCGAAAATACTTCATTGTTGATTGCTAAATGTCCGAAGAAAAGTATCAGGAAAGTGAACGAAAAGATGATAAGGCCAAAACTCCAAGTAATGGTTCTTAAATCATGCTCTCCTGCGAACTCTCCTGGGAGTCCAGTAGTCTAACTGCTAGAAACTAATGAAATTAAGATAGTCTCTTATAAGAAATTAAGACAGGATGCTTTTCTGTTTTTTATATAAATCCTTCTGAAATTTCCATAATGACTAATAATCATTTTCATTAAAATCTAGTATAAAATAAAATTGAATGCCATTATTTATACTTATTTTATATTTAATATCAATTTTCAAACCCTTCTCAAAAAGCATTGTGCTTGCCAGATGCTTTTCCTTCTGTTGGGGTGTACAGGTTGGTCACACATGTTAATAAACTTAGGTGCTCCTTATGTGTTTTTGAGATAAGATATGTAGAGGACTTGGGGAAAGTTTGGAACACGGTAGTTGAAGTTGTAGCCTGGATTCAGCTGTCAGTGCTGGTCCTGTGGTTAGAAGTGCTGCTTACATACCTTAGGCCTTGCATCCTCCTCCCCTCCTCCTCTTAGTGGGGTGGTAATGCCCACCTTGTACCACTGCTTTGAGTTCTGAGATGTTTGTCAAATAATTGTGCATATTATTTGGCACATTGTAAAAGAAATGGTTCTGAAAAGGTGAGAGTTGACTAAAGGACTCAGATCTATCAGAATGCCCTGGTTTCTTCATTTTACTTGATGATTTTCTTCAGGATGGTGTTAATGCAACCCTTAATATGGCACACTTGTTTATAAGCAAGCAGTGTTTTTCCAGACTGCAGTCTTGGTTTGGCAGTAATCAAAATGTGGGAAATGTCTACAGAACACCCATATTCCCAGTTTCTCTTGCCTATTTGAGGATAACCCTATTGATTCTAGTAGCATTCCCCCCCAAGCCTGGTTAAATATTGGTTAGGATATACAGTTCCTTTGAGCTATTTGAACTACCTTTGATTAAAAGTTTTATATATCGTCTTAATACATTTTACTCTTATAACCCTCGAGTTATTTCAGATCAAAGTCAACTGCATAAGTTCAAGATAACTACTCAAGTGTTAAAATGTTTTCAGGATACTGCTGTGATATAACATGTATTTTCACTAGACAGACAGATGTTGCTTAACAGCAACATTCTGATAAACTCAGGTGGTTGTGCAAGTATCAGAATATACCTCTTCATGCCTACCACATACCTAGACTGGGTTTTATAGCCACTGTAATATATGCAGCCTGTCATTGACCTAAAGTTTATTCTGTAAGAGATGACTGTATTTTCTGGGACCAGAGAGACTTGAACAGTAAGGGTGTTAAAGCATTGTTATGTTTTATTCTTCCCTCCACACAAAAGACCATTCTTTCTTGATAAGCTTTTATTTTCTTTATAACGTGATGAGTAAAGATAATTTTTTAAAGTAGAAACATATTTACTTTGTCTATCTTTTTTCTTGTCCTTTTTGACATACATCCAAATAAACTGTATATATACTAAAGTGTCACTGGTAAGATTCACTGAATCTGGCTTACCATATATGTTCTTTACTAGGAGGCTCAGCAACATCAGAAGACCATGAGTTTGATCCATCAGCTGACATGCTGGTTCATGATTTTGATGATGAGCGAACATTAGAAGAAGAAGAAATGATGGAAGGAGAGACAAACTTCAGTTCTGAAATAGAGGATCTTGCGAGGGTAAATAGCCTTTACTAGGGTGAAGTGGGACAGCATGTGGGGAGGGGATCCTGGAGACTGGTGCTCTGTTTATGCTGGAAATGTTGATATAACCATAGGTGGGTTATTTAACATTTGAAGTTGGAGCTTTAAAAAATGGATAAAATAAAGGAATTCAGTAGTAATTTTTGGTAAGACATACATACATCTGTGTCAGAAATGGACCATGAAAGAATACTAGATATTCTCTCAGGGACCTTTTTCTTCAGTTACTGGTTTTTTTATTTACTCTCTTCAGGGTAAGTAGATACCCTAAATGTCATCAGTTTCCTTTTTTAATTAAAAACTTCTAGATTGTGTCTGTTTCTTGCTATTAGGATTACCTTTGACCTTTATACACCAATCTGTCCTTTTCATTTTGGAGAACTTTTCTCATTTGTATTCTCTCCACTCTCTGACTTTGCCTATACTCCATTTTCTCTTCAGTGTTCTCTGCACGTTCTTGTTGACCTAAACTTCAGATTTTTGTTTTGTTTTATTTTGTTGGTTTGGTTTGGTTTGGTTTTTTTGGGTTTGTTTTGTTTTTTGGGGGGGGGGGGGATCGTTGGAAGACATTGTTTCTGTGTAGCCTTGGAACTCAGAGATCCATCTGTCTCTTGCCTTTCCAGTGCAGGAATTAAAAGTATGTGCCACCAACACCTGTCTTATATATTATTTTGATTATTGGTGCCAGACCTATACTTCTGTTGAATAAGTGCTCAGAATGTACTATGAAGGTCAGCTGCATCAGAATATGCAATAGACTCTTTAGTACAGCAAATCTCCCCAGAGAGGGCTCCCAGTATGTCTACATGTGCACAAAGCAAGTTTGAGCCACATGCATACCAAGTCTAAAAAGTACCAGACTTTGTAGTTTATAGTTTCTGCTTGGTTTTTTTAGTTTGTACTTCTGGATTAACATTAGTATTTCTGGTTTTATTCATCAACTTGACTTTTTCTTCAGACATTCAGCAAATACCTCTAAAATTGTATACATTTAAAACAAAACTTAGTATTCCCTTATTACTTGTTCTTTCTGTCTATAAAAAACTGTCACTTTAAAAAGTAATTATATTTATTTGCTGTTGCCTAAGTCTGGAACCAGGGAGAACTTTACCTTTATTACCAACATTGAGTTTATAAGTAAGCCTGTTATTCTTCTCTGCTAAAATATCTTCAAAAAAAGTTCTTGCTCCATATGTACCTCAGTAGGTATTTTTCTATTCTACACTATCATGACCACTTTCTAATTGGTTTTCCTATTTCATGTTTTATTATATGTCTACTAATATATTTCCATTCAGTATCTGTAATAACCTTTCTAAAATGTAAGCCCTTTTATTTTAACCTCATATAACTAAAGAAAAATCTTGATTTCTTAATCTTGCTGTAAAACCAACTGCTTGATAGGACTTTTTCCATTTACCACAAACTACCTGTTAGGCTGTACCTTATTAACTGCTGTTATTCTTGGTTTAGTTAGTTTGTTCCAGCTTTGAGTTTTAATTGGCTTTCTGGGATCTGGATTCTTTACCTTCTCTGGATATGCTAATTATATACTCTATCCTTGTCAGTATGGTTTAGTTTTGTTTTTTCACAACAGCTTATACATATTTGTATCTATAGGTAATACCTATGCCCTTCATTAACTTCACAAGGCAAGCTGCTGTTCTCTAATAAAACTTCTATGTATGACCTAATATGCTCCATGGTAAAAGAAGTGTATAACAGAGATAGTGCTGGGAGAGAAAAATGGAGGGGATTACTCTTGTATAGTGATTATCTTGTGTTTCAGAATTTAGTTGGGGATTTGAAAGTAGTCCTGATACCATTTAGTTAAATCTTGCCAGGGTCCTGTTGGGATCATTTAGTTACTAAAACTAGCATTATCCACAGGGCTTGTGCAATTTTTTTAAACTTTTACCAGAGAACTGAATTTATTTTTGGTGGCTATATTGTGTATTGATTATTACAGAGTCTCTCACTGTATTTGAGGTCAGGAACAGTCTTTAAAAGTAACAGGGTAGTCAGTCATTGCTATTTTTTTTTCTTTAGGAAATGTTAATTTAAATCTATACAGGTTAAAGAAGGTAAAAAAAAGAGAATAGAACTAATCCTATGTTTTCATCTCTAGCAGTTTTTGAACTCAGAATGTCCTGACTTCCACATAGAGCAAGGTCTTAGGTTTCAGTAGCTCCATATCTAGAACTTTCATAACCTGAAACAAAACAGTGTGTTAGATTTTGTGTAGTTACAAACTTTATAGCTATGAACCAAATTAATTTCTTTTAAGAAACAAACCAGTTTGTCTTATTGATTACTCATTTGCTTATATAGCAGCAAGATGGTGGGTGGTAGCGCTTTTCGTTTGGAGCTTTCATTGTTTGACGTCTGTCTTGTTTGTTGCTTTAATGTAATTATGAACAAACTTTTCACAGTTAATTCATTCACAAATAAGCAAGAAATTTCACTTTCACCTCTGAGTTCTTTCAGATCAAAATCAACTGAGTAAGTTAAAGATAGCTATTCAAATAGTAGAATCCTTTGAAGGTACTTGTAATTTCATTCAACTTGAATTCAAAACTTTTCAGTGAGTATTAAGTATTATAATAAAATTAGAAGAAGTGGTTAAAGTTTATTGTGGTATTATTAGGAATGCTAACGTTATTTACATAAAGTCTATAAACTATTTGGTTGCTGTGAATTTCCAGTACCAAAATTTAACCTTTTCCAGTGCTTTGTTAAAATTCAAGAGACCAAGCATGAACACAATTCCAGTACTACAGTCAGGAGAAAGATTACTGTCAACTACATCTATATATTTAAATGCATTGTAAAAGAAAAAACTCTTAACAAAATCTATACTTACTATGCACTTTAAAGCACTGGATTTCCAGTTAAGCAAGGTAACTTAGCCTTATATCAGATTGCATCAGGGTAATGAACATTTTACCTGAAGTCAGATTTTGAGAAAGAAAATATAGGTGCATATATAAGTAAGTAGTCAAGCCAGTGGGTTAGGAAGCACAGGCACATACTTTTAAAATTGCTATTACGTAAGCATATAACTTGATTGACATTGTTGAACTTCCATCTTTATAAAGATGATAACGTAAAGCACTTGGCAAAGTGTCTGGCACATGATAAATTAAATCTTAGTTGTATCATTCCTGCTGTTCTCAGAGAAAGCTAATGTACAAGTGTGAAAAGGTGCTCTATTCCCTGTAGCTTTTGTTTTCTGTCGTCCTTTTTCTATATCCTTATTTTTGGATGAAGGTTAAAACACTGCTTCTTATGATGCTTCAATGTAAGTTGAATGAAAACCCTTAATACTTGGTAGAATATAAATTTTGATAATGAAACTACCTATGATGTTCTCTAAAATAGGTTATTGATAGACCTTAGTACAATGATGTCCAGTAGAGTAGGTCCACTCAACGTCTTCTACCCTGCTATTATATGTACCACCCCCATTCCCACCCTGTTCCAAATACGCAGATGATGTCTTCCAGTCTGTTGTTAGAAATAACACACACACACACACACACACACACACACACGATGTCAAAGTCAGTGTTCTTTGACCCAAGGTTTAATATCTTCAGTGTTTGTTTTTCCATGTGTTCTCTAAGAAAAATGCTGGCAAAATGCTCTGAAAGCCTCTGCTGAGGCTGTATTGTGTTCACCTTTTAGCTGAGAGACTAGAGGAAGCCAGTAAAGCCCATCAGGGATAGACTGCTGGGAAAGTGTAGACTGCTCTCTCAGAGAAGGTCTGCTTCTATAACTGTCTCTAGTTACAAATAAACATGGGCTTCTAGGTGGCACGTACTTTTAACTCATAAGCTGAGGTGAAAAGATCATGCATTGGAAACTAGCTTAGGCTACAAAGTAAGTTCTAGGTCAGTCTAGACATAGAGTAGGCTTTCCCAAAAGACAAAAAAGTATATAATACTAGTAGGAATTTAACTATTCTTCCTGCATTTCTGCTTTCTTTTTTATCTTTTTTTTTTTTTTTTTTTTTTTTTTGGCTGGGTGTGGGAAGGTCATGGTCTCAGCTCTACACACCAGCTTGTCTCTGTACTAAAGGTGGAGTCCTGGCTACAGCTCCACAGTTCTGCTCCAAAGCCTAGAACTTGAAGTATTCTTCCTGCTTTGCTCTCTGATGCTGATTGTAAACCTATGCCGAGTTTTATCTGAACTTTTTGTAGAGTCATGTTCCTTGTACATTTTATCAAATACAATATGAAAACTTGGTACTTGTGTTCAGTAAACTAGGGCTATAAACATTTCCATTTTTTTCAGCCATCAACCTTTTTCTCTCCCCTGTCCCTACTCAGGGTAGTGCTGGATACTGACTCAGTAATTTTTCTTGTGTTTTAGACTTTTATACTTTTCTTCTTAGTTATTCTGAAAAATATAACCATAAAAACAGTATTTATTAGCTTTGCTTGCATGCTAATGAACAACCAAGAATAATTCTGATGAGTAAATTATCACAAAAAGTAATCACGAGGCTCAGACCTAGACAAAAAATGGTCATTTAAGAAATCTAAGTGTGGGCTGGTGAGATGGCTCAGCGGGTAAGAGCACCAGCTGCTCTTCCAAAGGTCATGAGTTCAAATCCCAGCAACCACATGGTGGCTCACAACCACCTGTAATGAGATCTGACTCCCTCTTCTGGCGAGTCTGAAGACAGCTACAGTGTACTTACATATAATAAATAAATAAAAAAAAAAAGAAATCTTAAGTGTAACAGAAATTAAATTTAAAAACAAAACAAGCCAAAACCCTACTACATCTGTGATTAATCTATTAGGATCTTTCCATAACCTATATCCTTTGGAATAATAATGGGAGAGGATATAGTTTTCATTTACTATGGAAAGCTTTTATCACAAGGGTCTGCTCTTTTAGTTTTGGTGTTTAAGTGACATAATGACTGTGTACCAGTTCTGTCACTGATCCCTCTACTTGAGCCCCTTCAGGTATTGGTGAGGTCACTTTTTACCCCGCCTCTGCCCTTCCTTTAAAATATTGGAGGTGTCTTGAGATTTTTGAGAAATAATATTTTATGAATTGGGTTGTACTTCTTATCTGTGCTACAATGAAGAAAACAGTCTCTGATTTAAATATTGTTTTTCAGAGTGAAATTCCCTTCTATACAGTTATTATGTCATCTAACCTTTTGTAAGCTATTGTCATGTTAGTGAAAGATTTTTAAAAACAATGTCTCTGCTTTTATTAAGCTTCATTTCCTCCCACTGGAGAGGCTGATTCACTGATATATTATCCTACACCTGTTAAATTAGTGGCCTTTTGTACTCATGAAGAAATCATACTTGGAAGTTTTTAAAAATGCAGATTAGAGACTCCTCATCTAAGATATTAGGCCAAGATATTATAGGGTAAGACCAACATCCTATTCTACTGATAAATTTTCAAGCTGTCAGGACCCTGAGTGGGAGTTGTTTGATATGTTCTAGGGTGGACCAAGTATTGAGGTCTATTCAGAAGATGACTTCAGAGTAGAGTATTGCCATTTAAACGAGCTCTGTTAAATTGTTACTTCATACTCACTTCAATAGTAATATCCATTGTCCTAAAAAATGAACTAAAAATAGAACAGGTTGTTTATGAATTCTTAAAGCTGTTAGTTATGAGTGATAGTTGCAAACTGCCATGTTAATGTTTCTTTTAGTTTGACTTTCATACATAGCTTTAGTGGCTCTTACTAATTTTATTAACTTTAGTTGCTGAACCTACTTCTTACTTGGGCTGCCCAGTGAGTTTAAGGAAAGTTAACACAAGCCAGAATTAGGAGGCTCAGGGGTTAAACTCTTTAAAACAGCATGTGCTGTATCTCTATGATTTGCTTCCTTAATATGAGTAAAAAACGTAGCAAACATTACCATCCGATAATGTTAGCTAACTAGGGAGACTACGTGCTTCTGGCTACTTTCATTCTTGGAGAAAGTGAAGTCAAAGCACATAGCTCAGGTGCTTGACCACTAAGAAATGCATTGGGAAGGCTGTTAATGTGTATGAAGATTTCCCTTTTTCTAACCTTCTTTTTACTCTTCTATGTATTGGTTTTGAAGTTCTATTCCTTATAAGTAGCATCTCCTAATCTCAATTTTCAGTGTCCTTGGTGCATCTCAGATTTCCATGTGCCAGTTCCTTCAATATCTAAATATGGTCTTGGTTATACATTTAAAATAACACAGCATGTGGGGCTGGTAAGATGGCTCAGTGGTTAAGAGCACTTCTGGAGGTCCTGAGTTTAATTCCCAGCAACCACATGGTGGCTCACAACCATCTGTAATGGAATTTGATGCCCTCTTCTGGTGTGTCTGAAGACAGCTACAGTGTACTTAAGTATAATAAATGAATAAATCTTTAAATTTCTAAAAAAAGAAAAAATAACACAGCATTACTGTGAGTTATTTCATCAGGCATAGTGATGCCTTGTTGGATGCAGCCATTCCTTGTTAAACTATAGCATCTACTAAGTATTAGGCCCTTTAGAACCGAACTCTCTTCCAAAATAGGCTCACAGGTTGATTTATAATGTACAGTATAAATATAAATGGCCTTTTCTTCCTGTGAGGAATTTATAGATTATAATTACTAGATTTTTTTTCATTTTGGTTTAAAAAATGTGGTGGTGGTGATGGGTATATGTCAGAGTGTATATGTGGGTACAGGTGCCCAAGAAGGTCAGAGGTGTCACATCCCCTGGAATTGGAGTCACAGGCAGTTGTGAACTGCCCAGTTTAGGTGCTGAGAACTGAATCTAGGTTCTCTGCATGAGCAGTAAGTTCCCTAAACAAACATACACACCCCTGCATGGATTCTAAGTAAGGGGAGGTTAATTTTGTGTAACCAACTTATGTTACACCTTCCAATGTATATATTCCCCTGCAGAAATGTGTTTGATATGTGAGCTAGCTGTCTGTTGATCAGTAAAGTACATGATAGAAAATTATAAAATATATTATCTTAAAGAGCACTAGTTGTTCTCTAGGTTCTAAATTGACATGTATGTCTTTCTTTAGAACACATATGTATATTTGTGTTTGTGTGTTTATGTTCGATAGTTTGGGCTAGACCTTGATTTTTTTTTTTCTTTTATACTCAGAATCTATTGTTTCTAATGCTTGATATCACTTGATTAGTAACTGCCTTCTATAGAAAACTGGTTTTATTTTCCCAAATAAGGCTATTTCTTCATTTTCTTCACATGGGTATGTCTTTTGGAGACATTGAAGAAGGTCCTGACTAAGACCCTAAGATACACTAGTAAGAGTATCAACTTTTAGAGTTTGAGGATGAAAATTTGGCTATATTCTGTTGCAATTTGTGTTTTGTTTTGTTTTTTAAGAAAATTCTTTAATGGATGTGCCCATGGGTCTTTATTTATGTGATAGTTAATGTAAAGTTCTGTGGATATCATTGCTGACAGTGACTTACATATAGATGAAGATTATTTTAGAAAAGTGTGGATGCCTTTGTAATTTAGTGTCATTTTGTATATAATTGCTATGCTCCTCCAGTGTGCTTTGTTGGAACAGGGGATTTAATGTTCCTTTCTGGGCTTATAGAATCAGATGACGTGCTGTTTTCTAAATGATTTAGGATACTATTCATAATAATCCATATAGAAGGGCTAACTGACTGGTATGTGGATTGAATAATTGGAAAAATTGTAATTGATTTCAGATTATTGACAGTGATACATGGACCAATTAGAATTACTCAGTTTATAAAAATAAAAGAATGGGTTTTCATTTTTTCTTTTCATAATTTGAAGTTTTTTAACATATTAGACACAACACACATGTGCTCTAAAGAAAACAAAAAGTGTCAATTTAGTACTGTACAGATTTGTAAATCGTAGCATGGAAACCCTGAATCACTGATCTCAGAAATTGATTTGTTTTGGTGTGTTTAGGAAGGCGACATGCCAATCCACGAGCTTCTCAGCCTCTATGGTTATGACAGCACTGTTCGGTTACCTGAAGAAGATGAGGAGGAAGAGGAGGAAGAGGAAGGTGAAGATGATGAAGATGCTGATAATGATGATAACAGTGGCTGTAGTGGGGAAAATAAAGTAAGTTAGTGCATGTTCAGTGGTTTTTGTCTTATTTACGGAACATTTATTTTCCTAGATCCCTGTTGGATTAGTGAAACCACAGATAGTACTAAATTCTAAATATAATTTTTATAGTAAGATTAAATTTTAAAAATAAAAATACAGAAAAGAGTGATATAAAAATTCAAAATTCCTTATGATCCACTTCCGTGAGATAAATTTGATCTATGTCATTTCAGATTTCTTTTTGTTTTATCTAAATAGTCCCAACATAACAAAAAAAAGTTGTTACTTTTAAATAGTACACGCTGACTGGCAGTCCTATATTCAGTTTTTAAAATTCACTTTAGATATATGAGGGTCACATTGTTTTCCCTAATATTAACACCTATAACTTCATATCTTTATTAAAACTAAGATCATTAGCACTCGTAAGCGCCCTTAGCAGCTAAACTCTCTAAATGGCTAGGACTCTAGTTATAAGGTCCCATGCCAGTTCTAAGAGCTAACCTAGAGAATCACATTACAGTTACTGTGTTCATTATAATCTTACAGTTTCAGCTAAAACACAGTTTGACCAGTGGCCTACAACAACATTCTTCATATTGTAAGTACATTTTTTTATTCTATAGGAAGAGAATATAAAGGATTCCTCGGGTCAGGAGGATGAAACTCAGTCTTCCAATGATGATCCCTCACAGTCTGTTACTTCCCAAGATGCTCAGGAAATAATCCGCCCACGTCGATGTAAATATTTTGATACAAGTATGTATTATTATTGCTAAAGTTAGAATGTAATTTCCACTCTTCTATATTACCTAAAACTCTAATGTGGTTTTATTGCTGTTTAAATTAACTGATTCTGAAATTGCTTTCTAAGGATTCAACTCTAGTAGACCCCTTAGATAGCTGCAGATGACCTTGAATTTCTGATCTTAATGTCCCTACCTCCCAAATGTTGGCATTACAGGCTTGTACCACTATGCCTCATTTCATGCCAGCAGTCAGCCAGCCCTGTAAATCATCCTCATTTGAATGTAACCAAGCAACAGCTTGCCCAGCATGGATAAAATAGAAAATGGGGAAAATAATGGTTTTTAAAATGTACACAGACTTGGTCTTCCACCAAAATTTTGCTACAAAATTCCCAGTCTTATATATAAGGAGCATTCTTTGGAAGATACTGCTTTGTCTCAGTTTTTATTTATACAGTGTTCACTACTTGATTTTAAGTATCTTGGCCTAATGTAGCAGACCTTTTGCCATATCTAAATATTTGATGCTAGATGTAAAGATGCACAGATAGTATCAGTATGGACAGGAGAA
This sequence comes from Mastomys coucha, assembly GCF_008632895.1. Taxonomy (NCBI): domain Eukaryota; kingdom Metazoa; phylum Chordata; class Mammalia; order Rodentia; family Muridae; genus Mastomys; species Mastomys coucha. The sequence continues at coordinate 62,369,442 of NW_022196900.1, forward strand.
GTGTCTACTTTATAGTACCATTTTCTCATGTGTTCTAGATAGTGAAATAGAGGAAGAATCTGAAGAAGATGAAGACTATATTCCCTCCGAAGACTGGAAAAAGGTATTTTTCCAAAACTTAGAGTAATATTCTAAAAGCAAAGAATGTTTTTAATAAATCATAGATATTAATGAATTTAATGTATTAGCCTTATTGTGACATTTAAGCATTTGGTAAATGTTGCTTAAGTCCTCATTAATATATCCTACTAAGAAATACATTTATCAACCAGGCAGTGGTGGCACACGCCTTTAATCCCAGCACTTGGGGAGGCAGAGGCAGGCGGATTTCTGAGTTTGAGGCAGCCTGGTCTACAGAGTGAGTTCTAGGACAGCCAGGGCTAAACAGAGAAACCCTGTCTTGAACCCCCCCCCCAAAAAAAAAAAAAAAAAACAAAAAGAAAAAAGAAATATATTTATCTTTTCACAAAATGATTGCATGTGTAGAATGGAATTTTGCTGAGTGTAGTGATATTCATACCTGTATTAGTAATCAAACTTCTGATCTAGGCCTGTAGTAATACAGAATTAGAATTTTGTTGCCTTGTTAAAATGTGACCTTTTAGTGTTTAAGATTGCAGTTTCCCCCTCCACATTGCTTATTAAAGCTCAGCATGACTGAATACATTGTTGATGTTTTATATGGGCTGGCTATTCTACAAATACAAAACTAGCTGCTAAAATAAACTTGAGATATTTTTTTTTTCTTAAAATGTTACATAGCATTATTTAATTAATCACACAGTTAAATTGTAAGACTTAATTTTTTGTTACATAGTAGTTGAACCTCTTAGGAAATCATAATACACACTACGTGCAATTGGTTAAATCATTTCTGTAGAAGGATGTTTTCCTTAATAAGAGATGATTGCCTAGTCTGTCCTCTTTAAAAAATAACACCATTTGAGTTTGTTGTTGTTATATTTTTTTCTTTTTTCCTTGGTTTTGTTTTATTTAACTATTTTATGTGTATGGGTATTTTGCCTGCCATGTGTATTTGTTCCTATTGGAACGTAGCAGCTATCATAGAGCAACTTTGACTACCGTCAGGAGAGTGTTGATGTTTGTAGAAGAAGGAGCTGTAATGAGTCATCAGAGACTAAATTATTACCTTCTGCACATCCTTTTCTACTGTGTGCAGTTCTTTCCCATCTGGGGCGGGGGGGGAACCAGAGAATATAGTGTAGATGATTATCCAAAGGAGGATTCCATACAAGATCTGTAGGGAATAATTATCTGTTTCTGGGTTAAGACTTAGGAATATGGGTCTCCTTGGAAGTACAGATAGAATAGAGTAAAAAGAGGCACAGGGATTGGCAGCAGAGGGATTCTGTAGTGGTTACCTTTAAAATAAAATCATACCACATGGAGGAAGTTTGTTGTATGTGGTAGTCTGTCTTGAAGATTGATCTCCAGAAAGTCTGGTTTTCCTCTGTAGTAGAACAGTGGATTTGTTGAGTTGGGCATGTCTGAGGCTACAGTAGGTAAGATAGAATGCCATTTACAGAGAAGTGACAACAGTAGCAGAGAGGAAGCTCTTTAATCCCCTAGAGTCAAGCTTCCTACAGCATGTTCATGCATGTGATGCCATTTTTCACATTAAAGTGCCAGGTCCATCTGTTGTGATCCCCATGCCATGAGATATCTCATTGGTGATTTCCAATTGACTTTCTTGAGAGCCAGTTTCAAACCTTTTTAAAGAGAGACAAACACTAACCTCAAGAAAAAAGACTTAGTTTGGAAGTGAGTCTACTAAGTTCCTGCCAAACTTTTTACAAACTTTTATGGTTTTATCCCCTTATCTTAAAGCCCAGACTTAAGTGTGAGTTAAAATTGCCTGTGTTAAGCAGTGAGCTCTATCACTAGGGTTTCTACTCATTATGAGTAGAGACCTAAAGACTTCAGTTTCTAAAAATTTCCTAGTGGTGCTGGTACTGTTGGTACAAAGTTATCCTAAGTGTACATGTTCTTAAAAAAAAACACCCAAAGCTAACTTTTCTGATTTTCAGGGTATTTTTATTATTTTAATTAAGCAAAATTCACTTACTAATTTTTCTCTATATCTTCTATGTCTTCTTTATATTACATTTTACCCATTATTATTACTGTTTCCCACCCAATCATCTAAGCCTCTAGCTATTATTAACTCATTCATCCTCACAATACTACCATGAGGTAGTAATTGGGTTTATGACAGAGACCAGAGTCAGTTTACCCAAGAAGATTACTGAAGCTAGACATGAACATTGGATGTCTATCACCAGATCTTTTTTTGTTATGTTTAAAATAGGAAATCATGGTGGGCTCCATGTTTCAAGCTGAGATTCCAGTTGGTGTTTGTAGATACAAAGAAAATGAAAAAGGTGAGTTAACTACCTGAACTTTTGATGGATTTATCTTGAGGGGATGGTGTGAGTTTGTGTGCAGATAAACACACCTGTTTGTGCTCATGTGGAGGCCAGAGGTCAAGGTTGGGTTCCTTTCTCTGTTGGCTCTTCACCTTGAGACACAGGGTTTATTTAGCTAGGATGGCTGGCCAGTGAGCATCTGTCTTTCTACCCCTAGTGCCGAGATTATAGATGCTCGCTGCTACTCTGGCTTGCATAGCAGGCACTATACCCACTGAGACGTATCCCCAGCCTGGTCTGTTAACTACCATACAGAATGTGATAGAACATGACAACCTACTAAATAACTCCTACTGTTATTTCAGTCATACTGGTCACTTTGTTTCCAGTTTTCTCTGTATCAATGGAACAGAAAACAAGTGAATTCTGAAGGTGTGTGCCCTAAAATATCCAGCCATATATCTCTTTTAAAAACATGTTTTTCTGTATTTTAAATGTTCCAAACTTGGTAGTTTCTAGCCTTTATAACTTCAATTACCAGTTTGAAAAGCAACTGATAAACAACTGATTGCTTATTTGCTTCTAAAACTCAGTACTACTAAAAAAGAATGTTTTGTTATTTGTGTTTTAAAATAATTTGGGAATACTACTTGTATATTTAAATTTTGTGAGTTTTTTTAACCATTTACATCAAAGTCTACATCTAGTAACATAAAATAAATGATAATTTTGTGGTTTTTTGTTTTCTTGTTTTTTGTTTTGTTTTGGTATTTTTGTTTGTTTTGTTTTGTTTTTTTAGAGCATCTACCTTTTTTTAGGTGGGTTATAGCGCATGTGTCATGTACAGTGTGGCATGACTTGAAGCCAGTCGTGCATTTCTTTTTCATTTTCTTCACATTATAGCTTTACACAGAGCACCTTAGAATTAGGAGGTTTTGGTATTTATTTTCTTTTTACCATTTCCACTAGATACTTTGTTTTAAATATATACCTGCTCTCCTGGCTGCAAGAGGTGAGAAGTAGGATATATCACAAACTATTAAATTTTGTAGCCAAATGTTTTAATATCACTTACCCTTGCCTCTAGCAAGCTTGCCTAGCTTAGTTCCTGTAATAGGTAGAATCATTGAAGACACCAACATGGAGTCACCTTGTTCCGTGCTGGAATTTTGTATATTCTTTATGACTGTGAAAAAAAATGAATGGTCTGTTGGCTTTTCTGTGTATAATTGAAATTTAAGTACTGTGTCTATACAATAGCAGACCATAATCACAACTGAGTTCTTCTCTTCTATTAGTAGAAAACTGAAAGGTAAATATTTGTTCCATTTTACTAGGTGTCTTAACTTATTTTGCTATAAAGGAAGTAATGCCTATATTTTTAAATTTTCATATTAAGGGCTGAGAGAGTGGCTTAGTGGTAAACACTTTGTGTATAGTGTACATACCATATACAAAACCCTGGGTTCACTCCCCACCCAGTACACAGGACAAGCCTTTTAGTAGATGGAAGGAAAGTATAATTTGGTATCATGATTAAAGGATTATATCATCTTGTACTTGACCTTTTAATATCTATAGTCAAATATCATAGTAAATAAATTATAATTTTTACTTTAAAAAATATTGCCTAGTTGAGCTGGGCAGCAGTGGTGCACACCTTTAATTCCAACGCTGGCAGAGGGTACATTTAAATCCACCTGGGCAGAGACAGGTGGATCTCTGTGAGTTCAGGTCTAGCCTGATCCACAGAGTTACACAAAGGAACCCTATCTTAAAATAAAACAAAGAAAAATAATGTTTATTCTGGCTTAATATTTTTATGATTTTAGAAGTCAGTTATGTATAATTTATTTGCAGTAATGTGTGAATTTGATGAGAAACCTTTTCATTTCTGCCTTTTCCTTTTTTGAGATAGGGTTTCTTAGGGGTTCACTTTGTGGTCCAGGCTGGCCTGGAACTCACAGCGAGCCCCCTGCCTCTGCCCCACAAATGCTGGGATCAAAGATATGTGCTCCCATGCCTGGCTTTCATTTGAGATATTAAATATACTTGGTGGATAGGAAGAGCAGACAGGATGCAGGAAAGTGAGTGACACTGCCCTGACATTGTCAGAGGCAGCTGTCGCTTAGGACCTTGCCTTAACTGGAAGTCTCAGAAGTTCCCATTTTGAGGAGAGGCCAAATAAAGTAAGCAGAATGTATTGTATAAACAAAGTTTAATAATTGAAAAAGAAATTCTGGCTTTAAAAAAAATAATAAAAGCCAGGCGATGGTGGCATACGCCTTTAATCCCAGCACTTGGGAGGCAGAGGCAGGCAGATTTCTGAGTTCGAGGCCAGCCTGGTCTACAGAGTGAGTTCCAGGACAACCAAGGCTACACAGAGAAACCTTGTCTCGAAAATTAAAAAAAATAAAAAAAAATAAAAAAAAATAATAATAATAAAGAGGACTGTAGAGATGACTCAGCAGTTAAGAGCACTGGCTGCTCTTCCAAAGGTCCTGAGTTCAAATTCCAGCAACCACATGGTGGCTCACAACCATCTGAAATGGGATCCGATGCCCTCTTCTGGTGTCTCTGAAGACAGCTACAGTCTTAGATATAATAATAAATTTTAAAAAATAATAAAAAAAATAAAAAAGATTTATTTCTTTGTAGTATACCTGAAAACATAAAACAAATACCATTATTACACAATACACTGTTAAAAATAAAGTTTGTAAAAAGATATTGTTGATTGGTACATTCCTGTTGTAAAACCCCAGAGTGCTGAGGCACATCTTGATCTGTTATTTGGGCTGACCTAGAACTTGCTATTTTCCTGCTTGAAGCTCCCAAGTAGGTGAGATTACAGGGGTGTGTTCTGCCATGGCTGGTTCTGATATCCTTGTAGAAGCCCTTTATAGAGATGGATCACGGTTCCTTTCAATGATGAAAGACACTCCTCCTCTACCTCCCACCCTCCCCCAATCACTTCAGAAAGATGACAGATGTATGTCTTTCCTTGGATTTGGCTTTATTGGATTCTTTCCCACTCCTGATATAAACACTTAAAATTTAAAACTTACTTACACATGCTCAGTAGGCATTTTCCTATGAAACCTGCATTTATTTTGATTACAAAAATATTCTTGATTACATCTTCATTAACTTTTATAATTTTTATGTGAGTTAGAATTAATGCTTGACAAAGTACACATCTATTGCTGTCTGTGGGAGTTGACTTTAAGACTACCTCTTTCTTGGCCCATGGACACCAAAACATAGATACTCAAGTCTCTTATGTGACTTGGTATGAAATTTGAATATAGCTTGTGGACGTCCTCTCTCACCTCTTGGATATTATATAATGTAAATGCTCTGAGAATCAGATTATTTCTTAAGGAATAATAGCAAAAGACTATTATGTGGTCAGTAAAGACACAAACTTTTTCCTTTATATTTTCATCCTGTTGTTGATTAAGTACACAGATATAGAATCTGTTAAGTACAGTAGGTTTATTTTACAATCTGGTTATTCATAACTCTATCCTTCATGCCCAGTGTTTGATGTTTGTCACATAGACTATATTTGTGTGCATATTGCCTATGCAGTGTGGATTTAGAGAGGCTCCAGTTGCTTTCAACTCATGCTCATTACTGATTCTATTGTAATTGTCTAAAGTGAATTGTGTTGTTCTGAAATAATCAGAGCTAGCTGTTCAGCCAGCCTTATAGGAGGCTGACTTGTCATGTGGCGCCATCTGGTGATGGCCCTCTTCCCAGTTTAAGAATTTACAGAATATTGTCAGTGATTACAAAAATATCTTCTAGGTTATATAGCTTGGAGAACCCTGGGATTCAGACACCTACCCCTTCACTTACTCTTTAAGACATTAAACAACCTTTAAAACACAGAGTGAGGGATCAGTGCCCTTTGCAGAACAGAAAACAGAAATTTAGTACTCTGTCCAAATTCACTCATCAAGGCAGTCAATGGATTTTAGTTTGGGCCTTTATTATGCTAGCAGTTAGAAAAAGAAGGCAGAAGGACATTTCTCTATATATTGTTTTTTAATACTAAAGAGAGTATACATTGAGAGTACCAGGAAAAGGTAGGTTTTTGAAGTATGTGTGTGAAGGTGGAGGAAGAAGGTAGTATATGTGAAACAATGTGATACATTGCCTACCTATAGAAGAGATGCTTAATTAGCTGCTAATAAGAAAACACAGGGTATTTTGACAGTCATCCTGTGTCTCATAAAGATTTTTATCAAGTGATTTTTCTTTCTGTTGAGATTTAAATATTTGTTTCTTGTCTTTAAAAACAAAGGCCTCCCATCCAAGTACTGACCAGGCCCGACCCTGCTTAGCTTCTGAGATCAGAAGAGATCGGGCGCGTTCAGGGTGGTATGGCCATAGAGCTGTCAGATTTCTCTTTCTCTTTTGCAATGACTATAAAAGCCTCATGCCATTTTTGAGAAATACACTCAGATCCCCCCCACACAAAAAAAACCCAAAGGCTTTACAAGCTTTGTTCAACTAGATTTTCATTGTGCTATACTAACACAGTCAGATCTCCCCTTCCCATCCAAACTTCTCAGAAAGTTTTGGTTTTATTTCACTTTCTATTTGCCTTTCCAGTCCCTTCTAATGCTCCGGTGCACACATCCTCATGTCCTTGTTAGTAGACCCAGCAGGTCTCTTTCTAACCAAGGTCACTTTGGGATTTAACCAGGCTTGAAAGTCATTCTTGGAAGCACTTGTCTTGCTCCTCCAGTGCCACACTTGTGGCACCCATTCCATTTTAGACTGTGGCTTCTGGGTTTTCCATGTGTCTGTGTCATTTAGACTCTTAAGGTACTGTTTTTGGTCATGTTCTATTTTTACTTTTTTAATTTGGCTGAGATTTAGGCTTTATTCTTTGGGGGGGGCAGTTGAGACAGGATTTCTCTGTGTAGATCTGGCTATCCCAAAACTAGCCCAGGGTGGCCCCTAATTTATTGATCTATCTGTTTTTCCAATTCTGGGAATAAAGGCATGTGCTGCTACTGCCCAGCTGACTTTCATCACTTGGGAAGCTGAGGCAGAAAGATCATAATTTGGAGGCCAAACTGGAAAGCAATATCAAGACCCTGTCTCATAAAAAGAAAAAAAGTTACAGCTGACAAAGTAGTTCTGTGGGTACTTTTCATCAAACCTGATGATCTGAGTTTGATCCTTGAGCACCACATATTAAGAACCGACTCCTGGGTGGTTGTGGCATATGCCCTTAATTCCCAGCAGTGGCAGGTGAATTGGAGGCCATGCTGGTCTTCCAAGCAAGTTCTAGGACAATCAAAGCTACTTGGAAGGAAACTGTCACAGGGTGGGGACATGTGGGGACTCCCACAAGCCTTCTGACCTCCACATGTGTAGTGTGGCACATAATACATACAGAGAAAATAAGTGTCATTTTAAAAAAGACAGAGTTATTTGTTTAGTGATATGTCTCTAATGTTCTACATAAATTGTATTCATTTGGAGTATATTTTTTTTAATATTTGTTTTATTAATTTAGTGTATGAAAATGATGATCAGCTTCTGTGGGATCCAGAATATTTACCAGAAGATAAAGTGATTGTCTTTCTTAAGGATGCATCTAGAAGAACAGGGGATGAGAAAGGTGTAGAAGCAATTCCTGAAGGATCTCATATAAAAGACAATGAACAGGTATGTGAGTAAGGAATAACTATTTGGGTTTCCTCATAAAGAACTATTGGCATTTCTCAGTGTGGGTACTCTGTCCACTTGAACTCCTTTTCTCTGAAGATTGAAATTAGCAACAGGCCCTACTACTCTTAGTGTGCTTATTACATCATTGATGTGATTTCAGCTCCAGGAAACAGAAAACTTTCTTTGCCTGTATATATACTTTTTGTAGTGGTTTTTAAAAGTATTTTCTTTTGGATTTTCTTTTATTTGTTTTCTATTCTCTTTATAAGACTTTTAAGACTCTGATCAAGTTGGCCCTTGAATTTCAGATAACCATTGTGTATATAGTCAGATTAATACTTCCATGAACCTAACATAAGAGCATTTTAAAAACCTTGTTGTCATTGTGTTTCTTTCTCAACTTGTTTAAAGTATTAGGAATCCAAGAGGGCTCCAAAGAATTACAGCTTAAACAAAATATTTTATGTGAAATCAATATGTCAGTTACTGGGTTACTCTGGTCAGCAAGTTACATACCCCTACATACATATATTGTACATAGCAAGAGGCACATAAAGTTAGGAGTTCATGTTTTCCCTCAATGCTCTGTATGTCGCCTTCACTATACCTGGACCAGAAAGCATAGAAACAAATTCACGATTCAGAAAAATGTGCTCTTAGAAACATGCCTCAGCCTGAGCTGTTCAGTCTGTGAGTCTTCTGTAAAACCTTTTCTTTTTCTAGGCTTTATATGAGTTGGTTAAATGTAGTTTTGATACTGAGGAAGCCTTGAGAAGATTGAGATTTAATGTCAAAGCAGCTCGAGGTAAGCACCTGCTAGACCTTTGTTGCATGACTTGGTGGAAGTTTTAAATTTTAAGCTTTTCAGTTTTCCTGAACGTGTCTCAGCTTACTACTTTCTGAATTCAGTAGACACTTACAGAGCAAGTGTCATTCAAAGGGTTACAGGGAATGGCATTAAAATTGTTCTTTTTATGCAAAATCAGTGCATTAAGTGAAAGTCTAAAGTGTATAAAACCCTACAGTTTCAAAACATGTAAAGACTTTTGGTTTTGATCTTTACAATAGCCCCATGAGCTAAGTACTATAACACCTAGTGCCTAACTTTAAAATTATGAGTCTGGACTAGTGAGATAGCCCAGGTGAGGGTACCAGATAGCCAAGCCTAATGACTTGGATTGTATAGCTAGAGCCCATGCAGAGGAGGAAGAAAGAACTACTCACGTAGCACACAGAACCCAGATGCACACATGCACACACACAGAGACAGGGAAAGAAGTAGTAAGTAGAATTGTGAGATTTAGCTCTCTAAGCGAAAGTAGTGTGGTTGGGGCAAGTGTAATTCATAAGCAATAAACTTATAGATGAAACCCACATTTTTGCTTTTTTTACTCTAAGTTTGACTCCTAGTCCACTACACTAAAAGTATGTGTATGTATCTATAGATATGACAGTGGTGGATTTGTTTACTTGGAGTCAGTCTGAAGGCTCTATATCTCTGAAAACCTAACCATTTAAGTCTCAGCCGTCATGGTGCCTGAAAACCTAGTGGCAAGCTGAAAAATAGGTGTTGGTCTTCAGAAGATAGTTGAAGGACATTGTTAGAGCCAGTTTTAGTTGGGCATAACCTACCTAAGGAGAGTATTTGAGAGGAAACTTTGAGAACAAAGTATTTTTAGTGGTAACAATTATGTTCCTAAAAGAGGGTGAAGAAGGGGCAGAACATATTTCCATATAAAGTCCAAAGTCAGAAAGAACTTACCAAGTTGAAGGAATGGAAAGGTGCCTAATGTCAGTTGGGCTGAGAAGACCTAAGGAGATACGTTAAGAGGTGGCACACAGTAGAAGCATCACAGGTTGGAGGCCTGGCTGGAGCTTTAGCAAGACCTTGTCTCAACAAGGAAGGAGGAACAAGTGGTCCAAATTTGAGATTGGAGAGTTTAGGACCAAATTGTTCCAATTTTTATGAAATCAGGAATTTGTAGCACTGCGTCATTTGCAGTGACTAGTGTTAGCACTCATGACTGAGATACTCTACTCCCTTCATTGTTTTGCCAAAACGTTAAATTTTTGCTTTCAGTTTCTCTTTTTGTATATTGATTTGCTCTTACCCTTCATTTTGTCAGAGGAATTATCTGTGTGGACAGAGGAAGAATGTAGAAATTTTGAGCAAGGACTGAAGGCCTATGGAAAAGATTTTCATCTGATTCAGGCTAATAAAGTAAGTAAAGATTTATGCCCTCTTTTTAAAAAAAGAAAGAACCTCCATCATTTAATTTGCTGTTTCCTAGTGTTACAGTTTTTGTAATCAATACTATAATCTTTTTATTTACCACTAATTAGAATAAGAAGTCTTTTAGTCAACTTCTCAGATTGTGTATACAGTGCAGTTATTTATGGCTTTCTGTTATCTGTGTTAAGAGGTTTACTTACATTTTTTAAATAATAATGTTTTTATTCATTCTTCGGGAATTTCATACCTTTTTTTTGTTTGTTTGTTTTTTTTTGGTTTTTTGAGACAGGGTTTCTCTGTGTAGCCCTGGCTGTCCTGGAACTCACTCTGTAGAACAGGCTGGCCTCAAACTCAGAAATCCACCTGTCTCTGCCTCCCAAGTGCTGGGGTTAAAGGTGTGTGCCACCACTGCCCGGCTGTACAATATATTCTTATATTCTTATACTCTTTTCCTCTAACTCCTCCTATGTCCTGTCCAACCATCTTTATGTTACTTCCTTCTTTTAAGTATACATATACATGCAAACACACACATAGCAATGTGTCTCAGTCTGTGTGAGCTGACAGTTCCTGAGTGTGGAGCATGCTTCTGAGTGTCAGTTAATCTGTTAATCGCTGAAGAAAACATTCTCTCTCTTCCAGCAGCCATCAGTTGCAAATATCTCCTTAAAGTAATTTTGAAATTGTAAAATATCCTTAACATCAAATTTGCAGTAAAAATATTTATGTGATATGTGTATGTGTGCTATAGTATGTAAGTCAAAGGACAACTCTAAGTCTCTCCTTCCCCTAGGTAGGACCTTGGGATTGGACTCAGATGGTCAGGCTTGATGGCAAGCACCCTTACCTATTGAACCATTTTACTTCCCACAATTAAAATATTTTGTTTACAGTTACCTAAGTCCTAATTGGTCTTAACTCACTCTTAAATTGATATTTTCCAGAGGCACCAATCATAGCAGGCTTAACATGATGGTTTAATATCCTATAAATAACAGTCATGCAGTATATATATGCAAGAACACCATAATAACTTGATGATTTGAGCATTTAATTATTTTTGAAAGTTTTTTATTGTATTTATTCATGAGTGTGGGAGGGTGTGTCAGGCATTGCCTATGAATTGCCTACCAGTTAAGAAACCACTGCTACTTTTATAGAAGACCTATATTTAATACCCAACACTCATGTCAGATGGTGACTCACAACCACCTATAATTCTAGGTGCAGAGGATCTTACACCTATGGCCTCCACTGGCACTTACATGTGCGTGTGTGTGCATGCATGTGCACGTCACACACACACACACACAGAGTCAGAAATTACTACATCTATAACAAAAGAGAAACATCAATGGTGAAAGAGAAACTTGGAGCTTTGAGTGTTTAGTGTCCAAAGGGTGGCACCTATTTTGTCCAAATCTAATGCATTCAGCACTCTGGAAAAAGGTTGTGTTTATGCTAGTGACTGACTGCATGTTCCTGAATTTGTTCAAAAATTAATTTTTTAAAAAGTACATTTTATTTTTCTAGTATTCCTTGCATGTAAATACCTCCAAGCTGTGCTGGATCACCTCTCTAGGGCACCTCTGGAACGTAACTGAAAGTCCAAAGCAAACCCCCATTGGTGTGACTTTAAACACTTACTAGCTGACTTAGAACCATGAGCCAAATTTTTATTGTGTGCTTTAGTAAGACTATAACTTGAATTTTTTTTTTTTAATATATAAATGTTTGGGTTGGGGTTTCAGTGCTGAAGAGTCATCTACCATGTGCGGTATGCTGGACTTAGTTGTTCTAGTGAGTAAAGTGAGGACAGTTATTCTTTGAGGGTCCCATGTGAAAGTACCAAGTTGTTCTTTCCATACTTGGAATTCATTCTGATGTTCACCATACGTTCTGTTTGTGGTAACAGCATACTCCCAGGATATCTTGGCTTTTGCTTTCAGTAAATTACGACTGACTTGCTTGAAATCATTCATTAGGAAGCAAAACATTGAAAGTATTTTTCTTAATGTATATTGATTAGTATTTTACTTGCATGTGTGCCAGATATGTTCCTGGTGCCTAAGGAGGTCAGAAGAGAGCATCAGCTCTTCTGAAACTGGACTGAGCCACCATGTGGGTGCTAGGAACTGGAGCCTTTAGACACTAAGCCATTAAATTCCCTTTCTCCAGCTCTTACTGCCTTACAACTTTTATAAAGTTCAAGCAGAGGGAAAGAAAGGGAATAAAAATATATGTTAGACAAGAAAGGATGTTATCAACAGCAGATAAAATTAGTGCCAAAAAGAATGTTTTTGTCAGGATCAGAAATTTGTAGACTAGAATTGTTAACCATCTTGTTTCCATTGCTGCTGCATGTGCCTCTTCTCTTTGAAACATGTTTTTTTCTTACACATCAACTTCACCAGCTCTCCAAGGCAGTAGCAACGATGATTTTTATCAGCGCTGTTTGTTGATCATGAGTTTCAGATGTTTAGGAAGCCAGTCATTTGCATGAGTAATTGTAGAGCCACAGTAGGGTCTTAATGCACACAACATAAGTACTAGTGTAACAGCTTCTCTTCCCTTGCATAGTTTCAGACATTTTGGGAAGGAAATGAGTCTAGATTATTGTTGGACTAATAAAATGATCTTTTACATTGGCCATTTGTATCTATTCCTATGAGAACTCTCTTCTGTTCACTACCCTGCTCACCCCTACCTACACCTCTATGATAGGATGATGATGGTGGTGGTGGTGGTTGGTGGTGATGATGATGATTATGATGATTGTGATGATTTGGTATTTGATTTTTGGAGAATTTTTTTGTCTGTTTGATCAGTTGCTTATTCTGTTTTGTTTTTGTTTCTAAGACAAGAGTCTTATATGACCTAGAATGGCCTCAAACTTGGCTCTGTAGCTAAGAATGAACATGGATAAGAATGACCTTGAACTCCTCATCTTCCTGCTTCTACCTCCCAAGTGCTGGGATTACAACAAACATATTCCATAATACCTCATATGGTGATGTTTATTTTCTTTTTAACTTCTGGAATTCATTCTTGGTTCCTTTTTCATACACATATTGTATTCTGTTCTCCACTTGACACCTCCAAGTCCTCCTTTTCGCTGCTACATCCTTCCAAGTAGTGCGTGCCCCTCTCTACTTTCATGGCATATGTATGCTGGTGACTTCTTAGCTGTTTACACATACACAAATTTACATCTAGTTTTTTACATGTAACAAAGCACTATTTTCCATTTTAGTCTGGCTTATTTGGTTAACATAAGACTTCCATTTTCTTGGCAATGTTATAATTTCATTTTATTCTTCAATACAGTTAAAGAAAATTGCATTGTGTGTGTGTGCCTATTTTTATATCCATTCATATTTTATATCCATGGATAGCTAGGCTCATTCCATTTCTTAGCTGTTATTAATAGTGTAGTAGTAAACATGGATATTCAAGTAGCTCTGTGATATGCTGACTTAGAATCCTTGGGTATATACCTGGGGATCATATTTGTAGCTCAGTTTTTGGTTTTGTGTGGCATCTGCATACTGATCTCCATTCTAGTTTTACCAGTTTACATGCCGTCAAGAAGTGCGTGAGTGTCCTCTTTTTCCACATCCTAGGCATTCGTCTCCCCTCACCCACCCAGCATCTGCTCTCAGTCATTTCGTTCCTTATTTTTGTGATAAACTATTCTGATTTGGGTAAGGTGGATTCTGAAAGCAGTTTTAGTATGCATTTCCCTGAAGGCTAAGAATCCTGAGTATTTGGTGTTCATTGGTCATTTTAGAGTTTATTATATATCCTAAATAGTTAATCCACTTCAGATAAATAGATGGCAAAAGTTTTCTCCTATTCTGTGGGTTGTTTCTTTAATCTTAGTTTCATTCGCTGGGCAGAAGCTTTTAATTGCATGCCATCCCATTTGCCATTTCTTGGGTTTGGTTTTTATGTTGGTAGCATCTTGGAAAGTCTTCACCTGTACCTGTGCCTTCAACGATTTAGCCTGTGTTTTATCTCTGGCTGTTTCAGAGGTTCAGATTTTATATTAAGGTCTTTGATTCATTCTGAATTGATTTTTTTTTAACTTCTTTATTTTTTTAATATAGAATTGAGTTTATTTAGGGAATGGGGAGGAGAGTTAAGATGGTAGCAGAGGCAGAGAAAGGCAAAGAAAGGCAGAGAGGAGAGAGTAGATAAGTGAAGGCCGACCATGACCACATGGAGAGATGGGGGAAGGGAATGGGAGCAAGGGGGCTAGAGGCAGGAGTACGAGAGTAAGCTAAATTGATTTTTCTACAAGCTTCAAGATTCAGGTCTGGATTTCATGCTTCTTGTGGGAAATCATTTATAAGAGAATTTAAATTTAGATTCCCAAGATAGTCTATGAGTAAAACGTATGTATTCTTTGGAGTCGCTTTAACCTACTTGTCACTTCTGTCTGCAGTAAAGGAATACTTGTTTTATTGTAAAATATTAGAATTGTGGTCTCCTTGAACTATGAAAAAAGAATTCCAAATATCTTATATAGTTACTGATTGATTATTTTTCTTAATGGAATAGTTTCAGAAAGAATAGTTTTCAGCACAGTTGCTGTAGTTTTTCATAATGTACGTTCATTTGTCATGTATATTAACTAAGTGGTAGTGATTTTTTTTTCTAGCCTGTCTGAAGAGTTTTTGTTTCTGTGGTAAAACACTGGTTTATTTGGCTTACATTTTCACATTACATAGAGAAAGTTAGGGCAGGAATTAGAGGCAGGAACTGAGACAGTGACGGTGAAGGAGCGCTGCGTACTGCCTCTTCCGTGTGGCCTGCCCTGGTTGGCCCCACCCGTATCAATCATCAGTCAAGAAAATCCTCTTCCCAAATGACAGTAGCTTTTTTGTCAAGTGGACATAAAACTATCCAGCACAGACTTGAGTTGTTTTTCATGAAGTAGCTCTGTTAAGGAGAGTATTCTTAAAAACAAGCATTTGTTTCTTACAGGTCCGAACAAGATCAGTTGGTGAATGTGTAGCATTCTATTACATGTGGAAAAAGTCTGAGCGTTATGATTTCTTTGCTCAGCAAACAAGGTTTGGAAAAAAGAAATATAATCTTCATCCTGGTGTAACGTGAGTTGTTTTCTAAGCTTTCTTGGATTTTTCTTAAAAGATTTCTTTAAGATTTTTCTTAAAATTATGAATTTTGTAGTCTACCAAAGTACAGTTTATATTAGTTTATAAACATTATCTCTTGACATATAAGGCATGCAGACTTTGTTGTCCGAAAAAAAATTCCAGTCCACCATGCATGTTAAGACAAGCATAACACCAAGGTTTAGAGTGCAGGTTTTCATTAGGTATTCTTGAAATAGAAAAGGAGAATGTATTAATACTACATTTGCTTTAATTTATTTTCTTCTTCTCTCCCCCCACCCCACACCCATTCTTTTTCTTTTTTGAGGCAAAATCTTGCTATGTAGTCCTGGCTGGGCTGGCCTCATTCTCAGCAATTATGTCAACCTTCCAAGTGCTGGGGTTGTGTATGTATGCCACCACATATGGCTTAGTTTTAACCTTTGAAAAGAGTAAAAATGGAACTAAGTCAAGGTTGTCTAAAACTATTGAGCTATATAACCAGTGGAAAGCCATTAAAGAGGAAAAGAAATTAATTTGTTTCTTGTACAGCCTATTTTGATCCTTGGAACTAAAACAGGATACAAATGTAGATATTCTTAAAGGGGGGAAAGGGCGCAGAAATGTGGTCATCAGGTCACATTGAATCTTCTCATTTTTTACATTTACCTTTTCCTAGTTCTTCTGAATCTTATAGGACACATTGTAGAAGTGACACGTAATAATGCTAAGACAGCCCAAACTTGGGAATGATACAGTGATATCATACTGTCATGGTGTTTCTTCGATGTGGTCAGTATACACTAATAAAGTTGTCACCTGCTTTAATGCACATTTGCTTGTCACATATGTTTGATTATATTTTTCAAACCCCTGGGCCATACTGTTTCTTTGTAGTATTCATTTATAGATGGAGTACTTCCTCAGATCAGACATTCTAAAGCCCAAAGCAAAATAAACTCAAAAAGCATAGATGGGGGCTGGGTTAGAGCTCAGCATTGGAATACTTGGCCTAGACTGCTGAAGACCCTGCCTGGGTTACTCTCCAGCACCACTCCCCAGCAAGGGAATAAATAAGTATGACCCATCTTTGTCAAAAGACATTGAACTTTATCTCTCCTGTTGTCCAGTTATTCAGAGTTGGAGTCATTAGAACTGAATTTCATACAAAGGAGCATTACAAACTTTTATCATTGCTTAATAAATACTTTACAAACACTTTAATGACTTTAATTTGATCATTTAATTTATAAACAGTTTATCCACTTGCTAAGTGTCTTATTTTTCTGGATTACTCAGTGGTACTACAAAGATATAGGACGAGCTGTATCTCTCCTTTCCTTCCTCCTTTCTTCCCTCCTCCCTCCATCTCAGAAGCCATGTTTACAATGCTGACTCTGTCATTGCCAGTATGAGAACACACCACATTTGCCATGCTGCTGCAGAGTCCTGGTTCATCTAGTTTTCTTTTTCAGAAAGCCTTAGCAGAGGACTGAATGTGCTAAGGACTTGGCTTAGTTGGCTCTGTGATGTCCAGGGCAGCCGGGTGAACAGGAATATACCAAACATTTTTGCTTCTCTGATAATCTCTCAGTTTCTGAAAAGTTTTGGAAAGTATTGAACATCCTAATTTCTCCTAGGTTAACTTTTTGTAGGTGGACATACCATAGTTAAAGTAAACCACATTGTTTTTTCTAGCTGTGAGTTAATAATGATCCCATGTGAGAGTTGGGTGCAGTGCAGTTACGGATCTGTCTGGTTTTTCCTGTAGGCAGTGACAATGGTTTTGTGGGGTTTACTTTCATTCCTTTGAGCTTCTTAGTCCTTTGCCTGCCTGCCTATCTGCCTTAAATTCTTTTCCCCACAAAGGAACCACAGCATTTCTTTGCAGGTATACTATACCTTCTGTAAGAAGCAACAACCAGCTGGGTGTGGTGTTCACACCTGTGATCTCAGACAGCTGAGATGGGAGAATTTCCACGAGTGTGAATCTAGTCGGGGCTGCACAGTTTCACGCCAGCCAAGGCTACATAGCAAGACACTATCTTACAAAATAAACAATAAAAATTGAAAAGAAGCATGACCAGACTTTACATTATTCATGTTTTGAGAAATTATGAGAAATATTTGTGGCTTACTTGCATTTTCTGCTAATAGTTCTGTCTTAGGAGGTTACATAATACATGTTTAAGCCATAAACAATGCTTCTCAATCATCGTAATGCTATGACCTTGTAATACAGTTCCTCATGTTATTTTTGTTGCTACTTCATAACTGTAATTTAACTACTACTATGAATTGTAAATATCTGTGTTTTCTAATGGTCTTAGGTGACCCCTGGGGTCGGAGGTGACCCACAGGTTGAGAACCACTACCTTAAAGTAAAACTTTTGAATTTTCTTTTCCTTGTTTTAGGTTCACATTAGACTAAGTGCCTTAACTTAAAAGTCCTTGTTAAGCTTTTCCTGTTTTGCCACTTTCCATTGTTCCCCAGAATGAAGCACATTTGCCCTTGCTGCCCACAGCCTCTGAGAGCTCCACTGCAGGGAAGGGATTGAGAGCCACTTTCACATTGGAGAGCTTGCTATTCCGAATAATACTTAAAACTCCAGTTACCTCAACTCCAGCGCTCTTAACTTCCTCAAATGTTCCACCTGACTTTCTTCCTAAGCATTTGGGATTTCATTGATAAAAATAAATAAATGATGATGACTATCTCTCAACAGTATCATTGCCATATTCAAAATTTGAACATAATTTTGATGTCTTTTTACCTTGCTTCCTTGTGAATTTTTTTTAACTTTCCAGTGTTCCCTCTTACTAGGCTTTGTTTCCAGTACTTCTGTCTATGTGGTGTCTTTTTTTTTTTTTTGCTTTAGCTTCTGAAGTTCCTGTGATAGCCATCTTACCTGTTTCTCTTTCTGTGTGCTTCAGATTGACTCTGTTGTTTTTTAATGACAATGTAGAGCATAAAGCCATTACATCTATTATGTCGAGAACATTATGTTTATTAGTTTCTGGTCATAATATGTTTGGCTCGTGTATGCACGCGTATGTGTATCGAGACCAAATGGCAACTTGTGGTGTGTTACTTCTCAGGAACAGCCCACCAGTTCTTTTTAGACAGGGTCTTTCCTTGGGACCCAAGGGTTGCCATGACTGGCTGGCTTGCCTAGTGAGCTGCAAGGATCCAGCATGTCTGCTGCCCAGTCTTGGGGTAGTAAGTGTGTGACCATGGTTCAATCAGGCTGTAGAGAAATGGCAGCCAGCCCACAAACTACAATAACCTTGCGTGTAGATGGGACATGGGTTTATCTGCATTTTATTTTAAAAAACACTACCTTCAGACAGGTTTTTTACCCCCGCACAATGTGATCCTCAACTAATATGACAGTAATGAAGTTAGAAATCAGCCCAGGACTAGGCCCATTACAGTACAGATCATGCTGATCTATGTAGTAGCTAGGCAGGGATGGCTCCTCTGTGTTAGTACACTGGGGATCTGAAAACCCGTCTGCTTCTGTTCAGACATCACCTTGTACTCCCAGTGCCCTCATCCTTACATCTGTACTGACACGCACTTCAGCTTCAGTCAAGCCATTTTGAGCCCTTTTCTGCACATCTTAAAGTCTTGAAACTTGCTGTGGACTTTACCTTTTCCTTATCTTCGAACCTTCATACATAGCACTATAAATGTATAGCTGAAAGTAAGTGTTCAGATCCTGGTACAGTAGTAATGCATTGACTTGAAAGTAAGTGACAGTCAGGATGTATTTATTAACAGGAGAATGTAAGTTTAACATCAACTAATTTTAATTTTCAGCATTTTCTTTAAGAAAATAATTGTATTATTTAACTTGAAGGGATTACATGGATCGCCTTTTGGATGAAAGTGAAAGTGCTGCTTCTAGCCGAGCACCATCCCCTCCCCCCACTGCCTCAAATAGTAGCAACAGCCAGTCGGAGAAAGAAGACGGCACTATCAGCAATAGTAATCAAAATGGTAAGCAGCTTGGAAATGCACCTAGTTCTAAACAGTAAATGACATTTTGAATGGCTCAAAGAAATGTACTGTAAGCTCTAGAGGCTGAGACTGTAAATAATATGAAACAGCACACATCCGATGACACCATGGAGTCATTGGAAAAAGTTCTTAGTGACATCATAAAATGAAATGTATGAAATAAGCTACACAGGGAAATTCACCGTTAAATAGCATCTCTCCTCTGTCCCATCTGAATGGGATAATGCCTAGGCTTGAGCACTGCTTTTAACTCTTAAGACATATCCATGCATTTTGCATCAGAAACGTGTATTTCTCCATTAGTTTGAGAAATTGTAACATGTGCTTTAATCTGAAGACAAAGTGTAGGGTAATAAGTAATTTTTGAATGTTTGATTTTGCATAGTAACCTGAACAGTGAACAGATGTAAAGCAGCTGTCAGCCTGGGCATGGGTGTTCTCCAGAAACATTGATTTTCTTTCTCATATGCACAGGTCGCATACCACACATGCATATATACACATACACTCACTTCACACACATATACATACCACACAACACACATACACAAACCAAGAAAGACTGTTCTTCAGAATATGTGAAGGACTATCCGCAAGAGCAGTTCTCAGAATTGTTTTGATTTCTACTTTAATTGTACCAAGTAAGAATATTATTGAGAAGAAAATAGCAAGCCTGATTGTGCAGCATCTTCATAAGGAGGAAACTGGATTTAAAAACTAAAACTGGGGAGAGCCATGGAGAAGATAGAACAGAAACTGCCAAAGCTTTGACCCCTAAACTCTCACTGTGGTAGCATATTTATTACATAGTGCATTTCATGGTCCTTTTCTGTACTTCTTTAAACAAGATCTCTCTGAGGATAGCCTGGTCTACATAGTGAGTTCCAGGCTGGCCAGACCTACACATGAAACTCTGTCACAATTCCTCCCAAGAATTCCCCTCCTAAGAAAAAGAACAAGCTGGACACACAGAATGTGGGTCTCAGCGGCCATGTAGGCCAGAGACTGCTTGTTAGACTGCTGGTGTGCTATCAGCTGCGCCTTTGTTCATAGCGATGTAAGATGCAGTGCGACTGGAACTCGGAACTGACGTTGATGCTCAGGGAGTTCAGAGTCTTGGTTCTTAACACCAAGGAAATCCTTTCCTCTTTCAGCTATTAGACAGAAAACACTGTTAGAGTAAGATAATTTTCATAATGACCAAGAAAATGCTATTTAGCTCAGAAGAGATCAGGTAAATATAATCCAAATTTTCAGGTTTTTCAGAGAAAGAGTAGAACTTTCTAGCTTAATGTTTTGTTTTGTTTTGTTTTGTTTTGTTTTTCAGGACAGGGTTTCTCTGTGTAGCCCTGGCTGTTCTGGAACTCACTCTGTAGACCAGGCTGACCTCGAACTCAGAAATCCACCTGCCTCTGCCTCCCAAGTGCTGGGATTAAAGGTGTGTGCCACCACTGCCCAGCTAATTAATATATATATATTTAACTTTTTTAGCTTTATTTCCTTTTTAATTAATCCACCAAAATAGTGTTACAGTTCTTTGTCCTTAATCAGTTTAATGTAGCTTTTTAGACTAGCTAGCACAGAATTTTTTCTTTAGTGTTATATGATGCATAGCTCCTGTGTGCATTCAAGATTTGGATACATATTAAGTTGAGAATAATTGGGTATTTTCTTTGACCAAAATATAATCTTTAAGACTCATCCTTTATGTTGAATATTTGTCACATAATTTAGATTTAGTTATCTTGAGCTAGATAGATGGCTCAGTGATTAACAGCACTCATAGCTCACAACCTAATAATGGGATCTGATACTCTCTTCTGTCATGCAGACATATATGCAAACAGTGTGCTCATATGAATGAATGAATGAATGATTTGATTACCTCTAGTGTCATAATCAGCTCTAATATGATCTTCCTGCTACTTTATATAGTTAGAATAATTTTACTTTTTTTTTTTTTAACCTATTGTAGATGGTTAGGTTCTTGCTGTATATAATCCAGAATGGCCTCAACATCAGATCCCACCTCCTGTGGGAACAATGTCAGTATGTTCTTACATAGTAGTGCTTGGGATACTTCTTTTGATATTTATATTTTTAAGTTTTACGTGTATGGTTGCTATGTATGTGTATTATGTGTGTGTGTATGAGATCTGAGGAGGCTGGGAGAAGGTGTTAGATCCCCTGAGATTAGAGTTATAAGTAGGAGGTTGTGAGCCACCATGTGGAATTAGAATTATAGGTGCTTGTAAACCTCCATATGGATTCTGGAAACTGAACCCAGGTCTTCTTGTGGGAGTGTTAAGTGTTCTTAGCCACTGAGCCATTGCTCTAGCCCCTTACTACGCTTTTAATATATGTCAGGTTAAAATCCACTGTTTTAAGTTGATCTTCACATCAACTGTAACCTGCACTTGCTTTGGGTCTCCTGGTATGCAAGGCAGCTGCAGTGTGGCCTATGCAGACTTTGTTATGTTTGCTGGGAAGCAGTTGAGCCATAGTTCAAACCATGAGTGAGTGCACTCAAATTTGATGCTTTCCTTGTTCCTTGTTGGAAAAATGTATTGTGGCAGGTATTTCAGAATAGTTGTCAAGTTTAGCTTTTTGCATTAAGTTTCATTTATCTCTGTCCGAATGTAGGTGTGTCATCTAATGGACCAGGAGAAGTACTAAACAAAGAAGAAGTAAAAGTTGAAGGCTTACATGTTAATGGACCAACAGGTGGAAATAAGAAACCACTTCTTACAGATATGGACACTAATGGTTATGAAGCAAATAACCTGACCACTGACCCAAAACTTGCCCATATGACTGCAAGAAATGAAAATGATTTTGATGAAAAAAATGAGAGACCTGCCAAAAGGCGGCGGATAAACAGCAGTGGGAAAGAAAGTCCAGGCTCATCTGAATTTTTCCAGGAAGCAGTCTCACATGGGAAGTTTGAGGAACATGAAAACACAAATGACTAACTCTTAGGCCTATTTCACTTTCTTTGCAGTAAAGTCTGGTTTGACTACAATTTTCAGGGTTGGGGGGTGACCTTTAGAAAGCTGATTTCCTTGAAGCAGTTGGTTAACTCTTGAAATTTGAATTAAGCCCTTCCTAACTTTATGAAATGGGATTCATAATTCTACCTTTTGCAAGTTCTTTTACTTCAAAATTTTGAAGCCCTCTTTAAGGATATAAAAACAGTGGTAAATTTGAATGATCCAAAGACTTAACTGCACCTTCTCCTTTGAAAAACAAATCATATATTTGATTAAAAGATAATTTTCCTTATTCTTTATGAGGAAGAAAAAAGTTTGTGTTTCTGCTCAACACCAATTTTTTTATTATCTAGAAATGTCTTTACAACAGACATTTTTCTCTTCATACAAATTGAACATCATCACTAAGGAAACCCTCATGAATCCTGAAGGTTATGCTAGCATGATTTTTATATGTAGAAGTTTAAAAATAAACCAAGTCAGGTTTGTATTTGTAAAATTGTTGACATCAATGATGTCTTTCCATATTCTTATCTGGGCTTAAGAAATACATTCTGTATTTTTCCAGATTCTTTGTAGCCTTTGAAAGATTTTTACAGTACATATGTCTTGACTGAGCTGTCCTTTCTTAATACAAAAAGCTTGTATAATTTTCTTAACTTGTACAGTTGGTAAACTTTTATGAGAGGAACTGATATTCTGAGTCTGTCAGCTTTCATTTTATTTTGCTAAGATTTTTCTAATAAATTTTTAAGTGTGTGTGTAGTTAACCAAGTCATGTTTCTTATCCAGGTGGTAAAAGCATTCATTAAGAATTATGAACATGTGTTATTTTCAAACTTCTACTTACTGACAAATAATTTGGGACTTCTAAATTTCAGCATGATACTCAGATTACAAGCTTGTTTGCATTTGCTATATTTTATAAATTTAATTTTGAAGCAAAACAAAAACTTACTGTCAGCTTAAGTGCGTAGATATATTGTTCCTGTTCAGTTACTCTCATGTGCCCTATAAGATTTCTCATTGTTTCCATTAAGTCAACAGAAAGGGAAGGCCAGGTGATGTTGCGATATTGCTACATCTAAGGAGTAACTGTTGACAGGTAGCAATATTCATTTTTATGAGAAAATAATGGTTTTAAGAATTTTCAGATTTTTCCAATTGTAATCCAGTTTGTCAGATTTGATACTGTTTTTCCAAAATGAAACACCGTACAAAATAATCATTGTTCTGTGTGATTTTTAAAAAGGGTTATCTGCACTAGCCTTGTAAGGATGGGTGCCATTTTATTTTTAGTGCAAAATTCTTCTTACAAAATGTAGTTTTTTACAGCTGATAGACCTATCTCCAGACTGTTTTTTAGTGAATGATTATTAACTATCTTTTCTCACACAGGCACATCCCCAAATGCTGCTTTCAGTTTGATCTCAGCTATCAGTTCAAGAGCCAGTGCTTTCAAAGGCAGATTTGTGGTCCTTTTACTGGTCCTTTTAGCTGTCTGATGCAGGTTGGGTAAAGAATTGCACTGAGAATGATTGCCCAGGCCTCTCCCTCAGAGTATTCTTATATCTGTCCAGACTGCTTCCCTTGACCAATGGGAACAACCTTTTCTTTCTCCCAATCAGTATTGGAAGCTACTTTGACAGTGCATCATATAATATGCGTTTACTGTTTTTGCAGAAATATTCCAGTAAGTCAGTTTCAGATGGAAGTGCTGAGAAGCATGAGAGGGTTTTGTTTGTTTGTTTTATTGAAAACTGTAATTTATGCAGAATGGCAGTAGGTCAGGTAGCTTTAACAGATGGTCATAGCCTCTATCTCCCTGCCCACGCCCACCCATTTCTGTTTTCTTTCTTTTTTTCCTTTTTTTTTTAAATGAAAAACAAACAAAAACAAAAGCAGAGTCTCCCTGTGTAGCCCAGGCTGGCCTGGAACTTAGCAGTCCTCCCTCAGCCCTCTAATGCCGAGATTAGAGGTGTTTCCCACCACACCCAGCAACAATCCATTTTCTAAAGCAGATTTTATTAAATGAGTCCAAACCATCCTAGCTCTTTGTCACAGATGGTCTCTAGGAATGAGTTTTTGAAAAAAAACGGTGATGCTGTGCTTTTTAATCATTATACTATTAGAGGTGTCAGTGCACCTTTTAAAGGCCGCATCTGCTGGGCAAGTTCCTAGAGCTCTTGAAACTGTTGTTACAGGAACATTTTAAGGAAATTCTCAGGCATATTGGCAATGTTCCAGGTGTATAAGTGGTCATAAATCTTACTTTTCTTTTTAAAGTACACATAATGAAACATTCCTCTAATACATGATGCTCAACTTTTCCCAACTATATTGTTCTGTGTTTGTACAGGTATCTCACCCTTTGTTCAAAAATGCAGCCTCTGAAACTTAAGTCACTGCACTTCTAAACAATTTGGCAATATCATGAGTAATTTGCTTAAGATTCAGTATATCTCATAACTCTTGAGCACTTAAGTAATTGAGACGAGAAAATAAGCCTTCGTGGGTAGGGATGTAGCTCAGTTGCTTGAATGTTTGCCCAACGTGCATGAAGCCTGGGTTCCATCCTCAATGCCACATAAACTGGGTGTGCTGGCACACACCTGTCATCCAGCACTTGGGAGGTAGAGGCAGGAGAATCACAAGTTCAAGGCCATCCTCAACTACATAGTTTGAGGCAGGCCTGAGATACCTGAGATGCTGTCTCAAACAGAAATGTCTGTTGGTAGTTATTTAGGTCCTAGCCAAGCACTGTCATTTTCATTTGAAACATACAATGTTAATGATGTATTCTCAGTAAGGTTCAGAATCTGTAACTCGGTTCAACACAAATCTGTTGAGCTTTAAAAAATGTATTTGAAGTAATTTAAGTAGGCATTCAAAATGGTGAATTAGATGTTTTTAAATTTCTACATAATAATTTGCACTGTAAAATATGTCCTTTCTCCCATTTCCTCCTGCCATTCTGATATACTCATTAAAATATTTTTGTAAACATACTCGTGTGATATGGTGTGTGGTGTCTGGTTGTTTCACTGTTTTAATTTCAATCTTTAAATACTGTGCTGCTTGGAACACACCGTGCAGGTTGTACCATCCCTATGCCTACGTGCCCATGAACGACACAATGAACAGTTTTTCAGTGGTTCCTGGTTTTAGTTACCTGACATTGGGTTGTTTCCTGTCTATCTGTCCTTTTTAAATTTTTTTAATAGACAGGGACTTTGGGTTTGGAGTTTTTGTTTTGTTAGTTTGGTCTCTCTTTTATGTAGCTCTGAATGAACTGGAGCTCACTACATAGAACAGGCTGGCCACAAACTCGAGATCTGTCTTCATCAGCCTCCCAAATGGTGGGATTAAAGGTGTGCAACTGTTACACCTAAGACATGTACCCCAGACTGGCTTTGATCTTCTGTGCCAAATGATAGAATTAAATTTATACCCCCATACCTGGGAGAGGGGTATATCTTTTTTTCTTATCTCCCCAGAGAGGCTTTACTCCGAAGATCTCCATTACCCTCTTTCTCTGAACTACATAATTAAAAATTATTAGTTTTGGGGCTGGCAAGATGGCTCAGCGGGTAAGAGCACTGACTGCTCTTCCGAAGGTCCTGAGTTCGGATCCCAGCAACCACATGGTGGCTCACAACCACCCATAATGAGATCTGACACCTTCTTCTGGTGCGTCTGAAGATAGCTACAGTGAATTACGCTTACGCCGGAGCGAGTGGGGCCGGCAGAAGGTCCTGAGTTCAATTCCCAGCATCCACACACATGATAGCTCACAGCCATCTGTACAGCTACAGTGTACTCATACACATAAAATAAATAAAAATAAATCTTAAAAAAAAATTATTAGTTTGCTATTTTAGTGAAGTTCATACCACTTAAAAACTTGTCACAACATTTAATGTTCTCTTAGTAGGTAACCCACAGTGGTACTTGGAATACCTGAGTGTTGGTTCACTTTCATAAGCAACAATCACTGGTACCAGCCAGCCAGCTTCCCCAAATGTCATCCAGTCATCAAAATGGCATCAAAATACCCAGCACATTAGAAGAATGATTCTTCAGATTTTAATCTTGATTTTATTTTTTCTACTGAGTTTTTTTCTTTATGCCGAGTAATTCTGGTTACTTGGGATTTTTAGAACTCATACAGGATCACCCACCCAAGTTAACCTCCGGATGTCATGTATTTTATTATCTGAATTGATGTCTTCCTATGCTAGGATGTGAAAAGTGACATTTAAGATGTATGCAAAGATGTATTTAAATTTGTTTTTAATAAGAATTTGAACGGATTCAAAGGCTATTAAGCCATATCTATAGTCCTAGCACCTGGGAGGTAGAAGCCAGGGGATCAAAGTTGAAGGTCTTTGCCTGCCTACACAGCAAGTTTGCAGCCTGCTTGGGCCAAATGGGACACTTTTTCTATTATAGTTAGGTTTTTTAGGGGGGGGAGGGAGGAGGGAGGGGAGTTGTCTTCAAGACAGTTTTCTCTGTGTAAGCTTGGCAGTCCTGGAACTCGCTCTGAAGACCAAGTTGGCCTCGAATTCATAGAGATCTGCCTATTTCTGAATTCTTCCCGAGTGCTGGCCACCATCACCCAGCCATAATTTTTCTATATATACACACTATATGTACTCACTATCTGATGCAGAACAGTGAAGCTGTGTACACTAGAGCCCTATTCCAATTTTCCTCAATCTAAACTGATGGTGAAGATTTCCTCATTTAAATGTCAGTAATTGAGACTGGAGAGATGGCTTAGCTGTTTGATACAAGCTCTGCCTGTTTTTCCAGAGGACCCAGATTTGATTAGAAGCACCCAGGTGGTTACTCAGCCATCTGTAACTCCAGTACCAAGGGATCTGGCAGCATCTTCTAACTTCATTGGGCACTGCATGTATATGGTGCATTGACATGTGTGAGTGTAACACCCATAACACACAAAATTTAAGAATGGGTTAAATTCGTGGATATCCTATAATCCAGCAAATATTTGGGTCTCTTGTGGTAGGCACTTAAGAGGTTCAGCATGTCTTCAAATAGACAAATATGAGAGTCAGAAGAAGCAGTTTGTATGGGAACAACAGAGGCAGTGTTTGAAAGGTGAATTCACCCACCACTCTGCAATAGAACTTTAGCTAAATAAGATTTACTTTCCATTTAAGATTTGCTAAACATGACCAACAAATATCATTCACTTTTTTTAACTTTTATTGCATTATGATGAGAAAAGTTACATGGTTTCAATTTATCTGAATTTGTTAACATTTAAAAACATTTTACTACACGGAGAAACCCTGTTTCAAAAAACCAAAAAATATATATTTTTTTTAAGTAAATAGATTTAAATCACATTATTGTTTCCCTTTTGTACCCCAACTACTCCCAGAGACCCCCTCTTCAATACCTACAATATCTTTTTTATATTAAAATTTATAAAATATAAAAATAAAAATGAGTATTATAAATATATAAAGTACATAAATATATAAAGTCTTTTTGTTTGTTTGTTTTGTATTTAGTAGAGTTTAAAATCTTGGCTCTTACTGTGGTACAAGCCCAAAATAACAATTTTTAGACTTTGGATTTCATTGTAATAAGGCTGTACTTCAATGACCCTCAAATCACCGAAGGATTTTACCTCCATCTTAGCTGAGAGTTGATAGTTCTGCTGCACCAAGAAATGAATTGTAGGCTCGATTTTTGGATACAGACTTCCTGCTATGGTCAAAGCTATTTGACTTGAGTGAGTGACTTTATTCTCAGGCCACAGAGAACAGGTTACATTCATTTAAGAAATGGTGTGTGTATTAAGATAGTCTATCCATAAAGTCATTCACCAAACGTTTCAATGAACAATGGTTCTGCTTGGAGGGTGGTACAGACATTAGGTGTGGGTAAGAATCTGGTTCATTAGCTGTGATAATTTGGAAAAGCATTCATCTCAAAGAAAGAGTAACCTATAAAGTCCTCTTCTTCAAACTTGATACAAGAGCTACAAATGACAAGCAAAGCATTCAGTCTCACTCTTTGTTGTTCTCTTGCCTTCAAGCCACCTCCCAAGTTAATTGTCTATGTCTCCCTTGGGTATATAAATACTTTTGAAATATATAAGCTGTTCTGAAAACCATAATATAATATAAAAACATGAAATAAACAATACTAATAGGCTGAGATAGGAGATTTCAAGACCCTTATGTTGTATACAGCAAGACTGTCACAAACAAGCTGAAAGTATATATAGATTGTACAATATTGGACATATTTCTCCAATTACCAAATTAGACCATTGGATGACAATCAACAAATTTCCAATTCCTCATATTTTTGGGTTTCAATTGATTGATGGTAATATTAATTTTCAAATTAAGATATTAAGAAAAGATAATTATCACTTCCTGTTTTTGTTGTAAGAGGTGGGAATTAGATTTGTGTGGATTTGTTGAAAAATTACTTTCTTGCTTCTTCTAGGGTGTAGTTTTGCTCCTTATGTTGATGTTTTCCATCTATTATCCTTTGTAGGGCTGGATTTGTGGAAAGATATTGTGTAAATTTTGTTTTGTCATGGAATATTTTGTTTTGTCCATCTATGGTAATTGAGAGTTTTGCTAGGTATAGTAGCCTGGGCTGGCATTTGTGTTCTCTCAGGGTCTGCGTGACATCTGCCCAGGATCTTCTAGCTTTCATAGTCTCTGGTGAGAAGTCTGGTGTAATTCTGATAGG
>NW_022196900.1:62399198-62423015 GCF_008632895.1 Mastomys coucha
TCACCTGTTTGATTGTGTTTTCCTGTAGTTCTTTAAGGGATTTTTGTGTTTCCTTTTTAAGAGCTTCTGGCTGTTTACCTGTGTTTTCCTGTGTTTCTTTGAGGGTGCTATTTATGTCTTAAGGTCCTGTATCATCAACATAAGTGATTTTAGATCTGAATCTTGCTTTTCCGATATAATGGGGTGTCCAGGACTAGCTATGGTGGGAGAATTGGGTTCTGATGATGCCAAGTGACTTGGTTTGTGTTGTTTGTTTTCTTACACTTGCCCCCTGCCATCTGGTTAACTCTAGTGCTACCTGTCCTTGCTAAATCTGACTGGAGCCTGTCCTTCCTGTGATCCTGGTTGTGTCAGAACTCCTCAAAGTCAAGCTGTCTCTGTAATCCTGTGTCTCTGGGCTTGTTATAGTACCTGGGAGTGCAGCAGCTTCCCTGGGTGTTGTGGGACTGGCTGTGGAGCCTGGGCCCAAGGTCAGCTCAGGACACCAGCCCCAGAGAGACCAGAAGGAACCCGAGCCACTCTGCTGGCAGAGTTCCTGTGTGCCTGGTCCTGCTGGTCCCAGTTACTCCTGGTGTTGGGACAGATGTTGGGTCCTCCTCACCTCTTATCCTGAGAGTGTCAGAGTGCCTGGGAGTGGAGCTTCCTCTGGGTGTTGTGGGACTGGCTGCAGAGCTTGCACCCGAGGTCCACTCAGGACACCAGCCCAGAGAGAATGGACGGCGCCGTTCACTTTTAATATGTACTACAGAGTGTGTTGTATTGGACAGCTCTGTATAGTTCAGTGCCGTCAGGTGAGCGGTGTGCAAGGGATGACTTGTCGCCTAAGCCTTGGAAGGGGTGTGGCCTAGTGGAGGTTTATAGCCTGGTGGTCAAACAGTTTTTCTCATCACTGCTAACATTGATGAGCTGAATCAACTCACTATGTTCTGAAAGGTAGTTTGTAGAGTTCTGGTAATTCCAGGATAAGGGATTTCTATCCCTCATTTAAAAGCAGATGAACTTTTTAAAGAGACTTGACAGTGTCTTTGTCTTCCTCTTGTGGCCAGGTGAACATGAGATGCCAGTTATTCTAAGTGTGCCCTTTTACATTTTTTAATAACATGAATACTCTGAAAAAATACATTGTAGGTGATGGGGATTAACTTGTGTGGCTTATATTTTGAAATTTCCAACCTTCTGAATTGGGAGTTTAATGTTTGCAGTGTAGTATCCACTCCACTCCACTGCCTACATTTACTTCCGATGTTAAAAGATGGCTGGTGGCTTTTTAGGAAAAGAATGTAAATGTGCTTGGGCTATGTATGCAAAGTTTCTAATGATTCTGCAAGTGCTGCACCCATGAAACAGCTCAATTCTATCAGAATTGCCTGGGAGTGAAAAGATGACACTGGTTTTAGGAAATTTTATTTTGAAAACCTTTCCCCAATGGCATCCCAGTTAAGGTCAGAGTACTCTCTTGTGTGCTCCCATGCCTAAACATCTTAACTGCCCAAGCCTGCAGGGAGGTATGGAGAGGAGAAACATTTAACAGGAGGTGAACTTGAATAGCTCAAATCACATGGGCTCCACAGGAGGTGTGAATGCATTTGTGGCTTGAATACAAACAGTATTCCAATGGCAATGTCCATTTCCATCTGAGATACAGGGTTTTTTGTTGTTGAAGAGTGACTCATCAGTTCCTTGAACCTTGAGAAACACTTCTGAGCCAGCACCAGCGGGTATCCATGTTAATGTGGTCAGCAAGCAGACAATGGAGTGGACAGGGAAAGCAAAACCAACATTGATTTCAAACAGCCCTCTAAGAGAACCACTCAGAGCCTGGCCTTGAATTTCCTTCTCTTCAACAATACCTCATTCTT
Organism: Mastomys coucha; assembly: GCF_008632895.1. Classification (NCBI taxonomy): domain Eukaryota; kingdom Metazoa; phylum Chordata; class Mammalia; order Rodentia; family Muridae; genus Mastomys; species Mastomys coucha. Next base: position 62,401,058 of record NW_022196900.1, read on the forward strand.
TATTTCCATTCGTACCTGGGAATAGTCATATTTTATTTAGAATTCTATTCCAAAGACAGCTGTGTTATAACACCATTTTTTTTTCCCCATCCAAATTTGACCATGTTTCAAGATGTCTCTTGATCTGGACACTTGGGTAAGCTTGTGATATGCAGAATCCCTAAACTGGCTCCACGTACAATAATATAAAGGGTGGAGTATACAGGAACTGATGTCACAAGGCTGTGAGCACCCATGCCATCATAAAGGAATTCTCTTGTCCCTAAAGAGCACCAGACAAGGACAGGTTTACAATTTTACATAAAATCCTCCAGCCAGCATTTCGGACAGGAAGAAGATATTTTTTTCAAAATACTGATATCACATAGACAAAACACTTAGGTCTACATTAAAATGCTCCCGTAGTTAACAAATTTCAGGCTAGATTTTGTTGCCAAATGAGTTTAGAAACTAAAAAAAAAAAAACCCAAACTTTTTTTTTCTTTTTTTTTTTTTGGATTCTCAGCCGGATGGATGTCAGATTTAGGGATTTGTAGTTAACTCTAATTTTTTTGCTGACACTCACCTGGCAATTAGTCCTAACTGTCCTTATTTTCTAAGGCAAATGAAAAGACCTATCAGGTGTGCTTTGACATGTACTCTGGCCCTTCTATGGAGGTAGCAGACAGCCAAAACTGTAAGTGCTGGGCAGGAAGAGTCTGCCGCAGTCCAGATCTGACCTTCTAGAACCTTATATATTGTCCTGTCTTTTATAGAAGGGAAAACTGTGTAAAAATAGGACCTTGTCCAGATCTCTGCAGCCATACACCAAGCAGCTTAGGGTTGTTGGCATTTTAGAAAAAAAAATGTAAATATGCTTGGGCTATGTGTTTCATGTGCCTCTGAGGGTGTCAGATCCCCTGGAACTGGAGTTACAGATAGTTGTTAGTTGTCAAGTGGGTGCTGGGAATTGAACCTGGGTCCTCTTGAAGAGCACGTGGTGCTCTTAACTACCAAGCCATCTCTTCAGCCCCCAGTTTCATAACTTCTAAAGCAGACTTCATCGTCATCTGTTAGATCATCCTTTCTTCCGTCTGTGCCTTCACACTGGCTTCACTTCATCAGTTCTCACGTGTTCAATGGCTTTCTCTGTTTGTCCTCTGAAGTCCTGTCTGGCCCTCCAGAGCACCACCCTCCTAGTAAGCTGCAGTGCAAGCTGCCTGAGGTAGCTTGGCCAGCTCAGTCACCCTGGTGGCCATCAGGCTGGCAAGTGGCCACAGTCAAATCACCAGGTTAGAACTGTACTGACTGCATCCACTGATACCTCTCACAGGCTCTGGGATTTGTCACCTGAGACCTGCAGCTGATGCAAACACTGCAGCTGGTGTTGCCTTTGCAACACATACACTAAAAATTAAAAATTTTTTAAACTAAAAATTGATCCCTATCAAGATTTATTGTGCACCTATAGTGGCCCAAGCATGGGCTGGGAACTAAACAGACCAAAATCTCTCTGCCTTCAAAAAGCTTAAGTATGGGCTGGAGAGATGGCTCAGTGGTTAAGAGTACTGACTGCTCTTCCAAAGGTCCTGAGTTTAAATCCCAGCATCCACATGGTGGCTCACAGTCATCTGTAAGATCTGACTCCCTCTTCTGGAATGTTTGAAAACAGCTACAGTGTATTTACATATAATGAATAAATAAATCTTTAAAAAAAAAAAAAAAGAAAAAGCTTAAGTATGATTGAAGACAGGATTGTGTGGCCTTTGTCCTTTGTGTTTGATGAAACTTGAGTATCAAGAGACTCACATGTCCTCAGTGCTTCCTCTTCATCTGAGCTACACACACACACACACACACACACACACAAATATAAAATCCTTTAATGAAGTCTTTCCTTATCCAAAACAACTGAAAATAGAATCTTGACAGGACATGCAGAACCATGCTCACAGCAACATGGCTGTTAAGAACCAAAGCCACCCATGTGTCTATCAGTGAGCTATGCTGTGTGCACACCAGAGCAGCATAGGCTTTTCAAGGAAGGCCACTTGTACTCAAACCCATAGAAACAAAGAACTGCAACCATCAGGGACAGGAGGAAGGGGAAATGGAGGCTTCTGTCCAGTGCCTATAGCCTCAGCCTGGTGATGGATGACAAGCGCACAGCAAGGTGGACATACTCTGCCCTGCATACTTGGAAACTTCTTAAAAAACACCTCAATGTGTTCCAGTCTCTGACATGCTTTCATGTACTCCTGTCTCTGCTGAGTAACTGAACCAAAGTGGCTCTCCTGCTGAGTGCCTAATACTCAGGGTTATTACCCAGTACAGCTACTTAGCCCGAGAAAGCTCATTAAGCAAGTCAAACATCCTGCAAAGAGAGTAGCACTTCTCTCCTTGCAGCTCACCATGGGCACATCAAAGACACGCCTACATAGTGGCAGGTTTGCAAAGCACTAACACTGAATCGTGTCCCCACCCCTGGACTGCAGGCACCTGCATGTCACCTTTCTAAGTGAACAGATCCCTGTCTCAGCAATGCTCATGACACAGGAGGAAGGAATCCTAACACATTTTCCAGAAAAAGTATTTATTTGACATCATTAAAAAAATAGTTAGGCACATGATTTTCCATGTTTATGTCACCTGATTTACATACCTCAATGCTCAGTACCTCTTAAAAACACTAAGGAAATTGGTAAATAGAATCTATATTGAAAAGACATTGTGAGAGGCGACACTTATGCAAAGGTCGCTCGTCAGCACGAGAAAGGAAACACCTGTGAACAAAATAATCTCTAAAAACATTTCTGTGAGACGATAAAATCTAACCAGTAGATTTCTTTTTTAAAAATATATTCAAAGTAAAGGTTAAAAACAAAACCCTAGAGAATCTCCTCATCCCACAAGGTGAACTGTGAACAGTAGGAGCAGAAGGCAGGCCTAGAAAAGTGATGATGTCAAAGACTACAGAGAGGCTGAATCCAGTGTTTCGCTCTGAGGTGAGGGAGGAAGGCCTGGGAGCCTCCTCAGGGTGACAGCTGAATCTTCACCATACTGAAACGCAACTGACTCCCACTGAGACAGAAAACAGATTTCCCTTTTTCATATTTGCCACCATAATATGAAAATAATTCTCTTTTAAAAAAAGCAGAATCACAGTGGCTATAATTATACAGAGAATATTTTTGTTTTATATTTTCCAAAATACAGGGGACAGAGACTGTTGCCTAAGCATCTGAAGGCAAGAAGCACAGGTTCACGAGCCTTGGAAAACATGTTGCCCTATGCTGCTGGCACTGAAGGAAGGATGACAGACCTGTGTCTGGTGTGTGCCATATGCACTGGGTGCCTTATGCAATGTGCCATATGCACTGGGTGCCGTATGCAGTGTGCTATATGCACTGGGCACTGCGCTCAGTATTTTTCCCCAGGGAAGGAAAATTCCATTGTAGACTATGGGAGAAACCAGCACTGCACAGAGGTGGGAAGAAAGAGCATTATTGTTAGAGAAGGACTCAGGGAAGACAGTTCTAAGAGCTGTGTGACTCATCTGAGCTAGAAGAAAATGTGAGGACTATGACCTCTGAATGGAGAACCTGTTCTTTTGGGTTGGGCCTAAGATCAGTGCAGGCAGGTCTTACTTACAAATCGTTGGATTCTTTTATTTGTGTCCTTTCAACTAAGGTCAGATTCTAGCTGAAGAATACACTTGAGAGTTCCAGGCTCTGCCCCTGTATTTGTCCATGTGGTTAACAATATGGTGGTCATTACATCTTCACTCACTAAGAGCCCCCAGTAAGGAAAGCAAAGGGCAGACCTAAAGCCCCCAGTGGCCCTAGGACTCACTAAAACTCCATAGAGAGCCTGCCTCAGCATTACTGACCAAAACCTCCCACATATTTCTGATATAAGATTACAGAAAACTTGCAAATGTCTTTCTTACAAAATTTATATGCAAGATGGAGCCTAGAGATGAAAATTTTCAAATAGAAGGGGAAAAAAAATCAAAACTCTCCTATTCCCCACTGAGACACAAAAATACAAGCTGCAGCCAGCTAACCACCAAGGAAGCAGAAGCAAGCCCCTTCCCTAGCAATCATGCTGGCCCAAGCAAGCCCCTTCGTGCCACTGATGCCTCTGAGGCACGCCACCCAGCTCTGGCAAACACTCTTCCCTGAGGCAGTCCAGGCAATGTCCACTCACACAGGCTCTCCCAGAATGAGGAAAGAAGAGAAGACAGATCCATTCTGAGATGCTCATCAGGTAGATACATCTGTAGGTGAGAGCTGACCTCACGTTACTTCAGGGAGAGGGACTTAGATCAAGTCCCAACAATGCCAAGATGCTCACCTCAAACCAATGAGTTCAAAAATGTAGGCCCTGTCTGGAGATGAGAACCTACAAACAGGAAGACAGAGAGTAGCAACTACAACCACATGATGAAGGCATGAGGAGGGGGATGGCAGTCACCTTGACTGCCTGTCCTTGAAGAGAAGGGTCAGGCTGAGCCACTGCCATGCTGGTGCACAAAATACAGCTCTTCAATGTCTTGTAGGCTCTGGATTCAAGGCTGTAGAGTAGGTAGGGCAGGTGCTTCTAATCTCATAGGCCTGCAGTTCCAGAGAGCTGAAGTAACTGGTGCACAGTCCCAGAGTTTTCCAGTTGAACAGAGAACCAAGTTTTCCATCTTAAATCCAGTCTAGGGCAGGACCACTACCACGTGTCTCTGCATTCCAGCACTCAGCACAATGCCTGAGAGGGAGTTTCAATGCACTATCGTTGAATGAGTGAGTAAATGACTGGCTTCCTGCACCCCTTGCTTGTCTCCAACTGAACAACGAGGAATCAGACATTCCAAGGCACACTCTGCTCACCCCACAGTTTAAGAAAGCAAAACACTTCTTGGGGCTTTTTAGTGCCAAAGTTGTCACCTTTGGCAAATATGATACTATGAAGACAGTGCAATAAAAAAGGTGGAGGAAGGAGGAGGAAGAAAGAAAAAAATAGAAGAGGAGAAAAAGGCAGGAGAAGGAGGAGGAGAAAGAAGAGGAGGAGAGGAGGAAGAGAGGGAGGAGGAAGAAGAGGAAAGGGAGGAGGGGAGGAAGAAGAGAAGGAAAAGAAGAAGAAGAAGAAGAAGAAGAAGAAGAAGAAGAAGAAGAAGAAGATGAAGAAGAAGAAGAAGAAGAAGAAGAAGAAGAAGAAGAAGAAGAAGAAGAAGAAGAAGAAGAAGAAGAAGACGACGACAACGACAACAAAGGGATTTCAGATTCTCAGCTGCATTTCCAGCTCTGCTCTCCAGAGACAGCCCGCTGGATGGCAGCTCTGGCTGGAACACACTGTATATTCTGTCAGGGCCACCCACATAACAAGCTATAGAGTAAAAGATTTCAAAACACTGATGCTTCACTGTCAGAGAAAAAAATAAATTAAAACCTATCCAGTACATTTTCCAGTCTGATATAAATTAATTCAAACATAGTTAACATACAGTCAATAAATTTTCAAAGGCAGCAATCAATCCTAGGCTTGTACAATTGCACAGGAGTATTAACTCCCCGAAATCAGGGTGCTTCGGTGTCCTCAGGGTCCGTGGAGGTCATACTGCTCCTTTGCCCTTCGTGTCCAGCTTGTTACTGGCCTCTGACTGCTTGCTCAGCTGCTCTTCAGTGAAAGTGATGTAAGAGTACACCAGGCTTCCAGCAATACTGCAAAACAAAAGCCATCATGAGTGAGGGGTGAAGTGAAGGAAGGAGTGACTCTTTACACTCTTTACAGGGAAAGTCTGGTAAAAGTTAGGCCTAGTCTCAGAATGGAATACTATACATCCATTAGACTGCTAATAAGTAAAATAGGCAATGGCATCTTAAATGATACAAACTACACAAAATATTAAATGTTGTCACCTCTATATGAACTAAGTAATCAGAAGAGAGAAAAATCTGAAAGACACACCAAGAACACTGACTGTGGTTACACCCGACTACTAAGATCCATGTGGTTCCTTTCTAGTTAGAAGCAAGCTCAGGGAAGAATGCTCCTGAGTTCTTGCCTCATGGTTAGCTGTTGGCATGCCTCATCTGCTCATACATGCCACTCTAGCCTGTACTCATGAAGACAACAACCCCCTTCATTCTCTGGGAGGACTTCACACCTTCCTGCCTATAAAACTAAGCTGGAAGCTGGGTTCACAGATCCATCATCACTGTTGGGCACCTTGCTGAGGGAGACTGCCAGTACTCATTCCATTGGGTCACCAGCCAGCAAACTGCCTGGGCTAGGCTTTCCCCTTAAATTGTTCTTGCCTTGGATCTGAACCCCCTACCCATCTTTGGCCTGACCACAAGACTCCTCAATATGTTGCTCATTTAAAATCCTTTGTGGGTTCCCCTGGGCTTTGATGTCCCAGCTCTAGGATAGCTGAAGAAGGAAAAATTGCCACTTCAGGATCCTGTGAGGAAGGAATACTAGTGTATACCAGAAGCTAGTATACCACTGCCCACTCTCTGAGCCCTCCATCCACGATACACAGAGCTTCTGCTAGTCTATCCTTCCTAGTTGGATTTCCACAGACCACTTGCTAAGGTGCAGCACCCATGTGTTTGCATTTCCATTCATCTCCTGTCGTTCTGATACTCCTCCAAGGTGCTGCATCCCTGTAAGGTGTCCACTGTACACAAGAGGAAATGGAATCCTCAGGCTGTAAGAAGCTTGCTCAGCATAGGATGTCAGGCCAGTCTATCTCCACTGCAGCAGCTGCCTCCCCTGGCTCCCACTGCACTTGCACCACAGCTCCCTCATGAGCATGTAAATGTCCCAAGCCTTATTTCATTCATCTCCACTGAGTCTCCTGCACTTGAGCTTGCACTCTGGGGTAATGGGAAACTGTTTACCACCCTCTAGCACCAACTCACAGCCAGGGCCTCCTGCTGTTCCCATTGCACCTGGCAGCCCTTCCATCCTGTTGTTGAATCCTGGAAACAGTTTCTACTTTCCACTGTGTTTGTTCTCACAAATGAGACCCTCGGAGCTTGGCTAGGAACTCATAGCCTTTGTGCCTAAAGCTAAAAACTCCCTGAGTACCACACGAACATCTCCCTATGACAGTCAATTCCCTTTGCTCCCAACCCACTCCAACCAAAACAATGGAGAAAGGCTGTCCTTCCTCTTTCATTCCATTTTCTCCTAGTCACACTCTCCAAGACGATCTAAACAAGTCTCACTTCTTTTGTTACTGAGCCCCTCTCACCTGGATGAGAACATAGCAGACTTAAAGCATGGCAGGGCTTGTACCTGTCCCCAGACCCTATTCTATCTGGAGTGATGAAACAATCCTGAACCAGAGTTGAGTCTTGGTCCAAATTCTGAATATACCACTAGCTCTAAAACCCCAGGGAAATTAACCGATCTTTCTGAAGCATCATTCTGTACATGAATACAAATGCTACCATGCATCTAGGCTTGTCTGCTGAGATCTGGTCTTTTGCTATGCTAAATACTGGTTGCTCCCAGAGAACACAAGTAGACCCAGGTAACCCCATGTAACCCTCATTATCTCTGATTGGTGAATAGAGATGACAACAAGACAACAGCTAAGCAGAAGAGTCAAAGGTGGGGTCTTGGGTTCCCAGGCTTGGGATCTAAGAAGAACCATGAGGAGAGAGAAGAAGGTGGAGAGAGGAAGAAGACCATGGGTTAGGAGTCAAGAAGGCATAGCCATGAGAGCAGGCCAATTGGAGTTAAGAGCAGCCCAGATGAAGCATAGTAATAACTTGGGATTATCAATAGGATATTCACCATTAGTGCTAATAAAGCCTAATAATAAGTATAAAGGTCATGTAAGACATACATTCTATCCAGGAACTGAATGGTAAAAGGAGGGACAGAAACCCAGGATTGGAATGAAATTATTCTACAACACCTTTGCTCCCAATGTGAGGCAAAAGTTACTTTAAAAGAAAAAAAAAAAAAAGCAGATTCCCAAATAAAAAACACATTCTGTCCCTTAAGACTAGAAAGGTAGGGAAAGGTGGTTCCTCAGCTTTTCCCCAAATATTGCAGAAAGCCCCAAGGGATTTGGAATAAGGGTTAAAATATATGCTGATTTGGCACACATGATTCTGGGGGTCATAGCGTGAACTAAGACACAACTGTGCCACATGATCAGAATGCCATGCCAGGTGATGGAGCCCTTAAATCGCAGTGGCAGGCGTGGAGGCCAGCCAACCTAAATCCTTCCTGGACACTGCTGCTAGATGCAGCTCTGAGCTGAGAACTGATGTCAGCTTGGACAAGCACACATAGCACAGTCTCTCAGCTAGGCTTGTCTGGAAGATTAAATGAGTTTATATGCACTGGGAATATAATCGAGGGCTGGGTTTGTAACTCATTGGCATAGTACTTGAAAAGCAAGACTTTGTGTTTGATCCCACTGCAAAAAAAAAGGTAAAAATAAAAATAAAGTCTATGGCGGCTGGAGAGATGGCTCAGTGGTTAAGAGCACTGATTGCTCTTTCAAAGTTGCTGAGTTCAACTCCCAGCAACCACATGGTGGCTCACAATCATCTGTAATGGGATCTGATGCCTTCTGCTGGTGTGTGTGAAGGCAGTGATAGCATACTCATATACATAAAACAAATAAGTAATTCTTTAAAAAAAAATAAAGTCTATATTAATACACAGAGAGAGAGGGGGGAGAGAAAGAGAAGGGGAGAGAGGAAGAGAAGGAGAGAGAATGTGAGAGAGCGATGGAGCACTAGAACACCCTTGTCTGGAAGAGGAGACAATTCTGTTCTACTTTCCTTACGAAGCATCAGCACATGGTAGCAGTAGCATGACAGAGCCACAAGCCCTTTAGCCCACTTGACACTATAAAACAGAGAGCATGTGAAGAACAATTATCTATTCCCCCAGTTCTGGAGCTGGGCAGTACAGAGTGAAGACAGAATGTGTATGTGACAGGAGTCTTCTCCCGTCCCTTGAATGAAGGAAGCAGCAAGGGCTCCTCCTCTTTTCTGGGGACACGGATCTCAAGAGAGCTTTATCTCCAGACTCTACTCCCACCAAAGCATTCTTCCTAACACTATGACCTTGTGAATCACAACGCTATAATGAATGATGGCGAACATGTCATTCAGTCCACAGCAAGGGATAAAGGAAAATTGCTGCAACCTGTCTGAAGAAGCCTCAGTTCTTCTACCCTGACTTGATCATCACTATCACCAAATACTGAGCTTACAGAAATGACAATTCATGAGTCACCTAGTAAGAACTAAATATCCAGCAATAACTTGACACACATATTAAAAATAAAACCAACCATTACACAAGACTTTTTTAAAAACGAGTATTTTTCCATATAATCTTACAGATTCAAGTATTACTAATTCAGAGACCTATTGTAGTAAACACAGTTGAAGGATGAGGATGAAGACAGGTATGTGGAAGGAACAGGAAGAGGAAAATCAGAAGTAGGAACAGTGGAAGCAGCAGGAGCAGCAGGAGCAGCAGGAGCAGCAGGAGCAGCCACGTGTCCTCACAAAGGGGTCTGGTTAGATTACTGCAGTCTATCATGAAACTACCACCCACTTCTCCCACTTCTGAGGAGATGGAGATCTGCTGAAACTATATCATCTTGGCTGATACTTCTGATCACATAGCCCATGTCTTCTAGATTTATAGCATGCTAGGAGTAGACTCAGTGGGTAGGCTATAGAATCGTGTAACAGAATTAGTTCCATAGAACTATACAGTAAAATACATACTGAAGCTATACAATAGAGTAATTAATCATTTTAACATGTTAAGTAGCCAACCAGTAGGAATAAAAGTCAAAGGCCAAGGCCTGTCAAATTCTCTTTCTTCTGTGACACCTTCCTAAACAAATCCTGGCAGGGTTCACTCCCTGGAAACAGCACCTGAATAGTTGGCTATTCTGGATAGCTACAGCCCTGTAAGCTCTTCACCGAAAGGTCTAAAGATGCCTGGTCACTGCTCCTTGCCACCCTGAAATACAGAACAATCTCTATCTACAGGAATGCCCACCAGTGACACGAGCACTCCACATTTCCTTCCTTCCTTCAGGCTGGTCTCAACACAGAGCCCAAACAGATCCTGTTAAAACTAAGTCATATGTCATTGCACACAGACTCCACCAATATCCTCCCCTCTCCCCAAACAACTCTGTAATGACCAAAAAGTCCTGCCTAATGAACTCCTGTAACTAACTAAATGGCATGTTCTTTCACTGCTTGCCCCTGTCATGCAGGCCTGCTGGTTCTGGAACATTCTACACTCACTTGCTCTTCTTTCTGAAACTGGAGGCTCACTCCCTTGATTCCCAGTCTGAACATGATATGCAGCCCACAACCCTCCCTAGCTGTCTTTTTCCTCCCTTGTTTTCTCCATTACTCTTTCTTTGCAGCCAGCAGAGCAAGCATCTGGAAAACTCCACAAAGACAAGTGTTCCAGTTCCCGACAGAAGCTCTACCCACCTGCCTCAGGCAGGCTCTGAGCACATGGCTATTTATAAATAAGTCAATCTTCCTGAAGAGGAAATTCTTCTCTTGTCCAAGCAAGTACATGCTTTAGTGTAAGGAGTCAATGGACTCAACGGCTGATTCTACCTAACCTACCAAGGGAGCTGAAAGAACAAAGACAAAACAGCAGTAAGACAGAGGCAAGCAAGGAGACCAGAATCCACAAAGCTAGCCGCTGCCTTCCCACGCATCTGTTTATGTCCTACCTATACTAAAATAAGTGTTGGTCTTTGCACACACTTCAAAAATAGAAGTCTATTAGTCACAGAATTCTGGCTAGGGTATGAACCATTCCATCTGCCTAGGAGTTTTGGGAGACTGCCCAGGAATAAATTTAGAAGGGGGAAAAAAACCCTAAAGGATTCCCAAACCCTGTTGAGATGTTTGTTGGCACTCACATCCTTGACAAGACTATCACTAGCTTTGTTAACTAATGTGCTAGACAAATATCACTTCCAGATCAGAATTCTGGTGAGGTTCTGTGTGCATCTATGGGTTTTAAACAGAAGAGTTAAGGAAAAAAGGAGGCAAGTCTGAATACCTGCTAGGCATCTCCCTACCACTCGGGGGGTCTGTCTCTGGCGAGGTCTCTAAGGAACTGCAGAAGAGCTTAAGTATCTCTGCTGCTCAGGACTAAAGCACCAGTCACACACACTCTTCCCCCCACCCCCTGCCCCCATCTCCCGTGCGTGTGTGTGTGTGTGTGTGTGTGTGTGTCTCCCATAGCTGCCCCCTTTTACCTTTGTTCTTCAAGAAAATTTAAATATGGGCAGATCCCCACTAGAACTAGCAGAGCACAGTTTATGAGTTTTGCAAACCTGGGAAACTCCTTCAAATTTCCAAGTTTCCTACAAAGTGGCCTAAGTCATGGGACACTCTAGGCTGATTCAAACCACAGAGGAACAGAAGCAAGTAGGGCTGGCAACTTGAAGTGAAACCCCACATTCTGAAGATGAGAAGCTAAGGTCACCAAGAGGGAACAGGAGGTAGCTGTTGGCAGAAGCAGCGACAGAACATAGAATTATGCTACATTTCAGTTCAGCTCTTCCTCTTCCCACTGAGATATTACCAAAGAGCTATCTGGCTTCCCTGCAACTTATTCAAAAGTACAAGCCACTCCAATGAGAATCCATGCATTATAACTATAAACGCCTGGCAGGTATGACTTCAGCAGCCACTAATGGAAGATAAGTATGTCCTTATTTACTCCAAATGAGAACCACCAATAAAGGAAAGCTCAGGCTCTTACTTAAGAAGACTGGGCCAGAAGAACCTACAAGGGAACTAACTACTTAGGAAAAACAGCCTGGCACCAAAACTTCACTCAAAATTTTAGAAAAAGAAGCAAAGATCCAAATGAGAGAATGAAAGATTCCCGTGCTGGGCAAAGGGCACTAGAACAATGTCCTGGGAAGCAGTTCTACAGCTGGATCCCATCCATCCCAGAACCTGGAGTCTGGATGACTTTATTACTGCCCCGCCCCTAAAAAAAGGTCTCAGGCTTACATAATCAGGAGAACACATTATGGAAAGCTATGGAAATAGTTAATATATACATCTACTGACCAACACTAAATAAATACTTCTGGGGTTAAGAATATGGATATGGAGGATGAACTGCAAACCAGGCCTTAGCAGCTAAATAATTAGGGGCAAGCTCCTTAGCTTCTCTGTGAAATGAGCTATTCACAGGAGCCATTACAAAGAATAGGGCCTTCCTTTCACAGCTGCACAATCAAGCATGAAAATATTGGCAGTGTTTTGCTGTTATCACTATGGTTGAATGCTTCTTATGGGCTAGGAAAAGTATATATTGATGTAATTAAGATAAGTGATTTTCTGCCCTCACAAGCTGGCAATCTAAGCAGTAACACATGTGACTCACGAGGCTACACTAACTTATTCACTCATCTACTGAACATGTAACTTAGACTCTGGGACCTAGACCTCTGGATTACAGTCTTGGAGCCACAACTCACTTGTGTGACACTGCCTTACTATAGACCCCACTTCTATAAGGGACCCACTGTGGTACAGCAGAATGCCTGGCACAGAGAATCAGGCTCATTACTAAGTTCCATTCAGGTTCCTTTCTTTAGTTCTTAGTCTGCTTCTCTTATAGAGCTGATACAAAGAAGAAAGAAAAAAAAAAACCAATAAACAACAATATCCCCCTAAAAAAAAAACACCTATAAGATAGTATTATTTTATGTGATAAATATAAATGATAGGACTTTATTTTTAATTAAAGTTGTGGAAGCAATTAATTATGTTTATCAATCAACACAGCATATTAAAAAGTACCTTAATTCAGACTTTATTATAAATAAAAGTTAATTCAAAACAAGCTTTGTGAACAACTATGAAACCTGAAACAAAACCATCTTTAACACAAGAGAAAAACCTTTCTGGACTTGGATCTGTCAAAACATACTCTTAATAAAAAGAAAATTTGAAAATGTTGTGTTTTCAGAACTCTAAAAGCACAAGAAGAAATGATCAAGTTTTTCAAATGGACAAATATCTGACTTGCAATTTCACTAAAGAAAATATGCAGCTGGGTGGTGGTGACACGTCTTTAATCCCAGCACTCAGGAGGCAGAGGTGGGTGGATCTCTGTGAATTTGAGGCCAGCCTGGTCTACAGAGTGGGTTCTAGGACAGCCAGGGCTACACAGAGAAATCCTGTCTCTAAAAACAAAGCAAAATAAAAAACCAAAGATAAAACAAAACACATACGCTGATGGCCGGTCAGCCTGAAAAGATGCTCATATCACTAACCCTGGGGGAAAGGAGATTACAGAAAGTCTGCATGGCAGAGCCAGAGATGGGCTCGAGTCAAAGCAAGCCAGGTAGCTGTTAAGGCCAGGGCACAGGGCACTAGAACTCCACACTGCTGGAGGCTCTGCAAAGCACTCTCAACATTTTGGAAGGAAAAATAAAACAGGATGCAATTTCTTCTCCCCCTCAACACCCCACCCCCACTCCAGGGCCTCCTGTAGGTTAGGTGTACACTCCAGCACTGAGTCACACCCCAGCACTTAAGTTAGACATGCTACTATACAGCCCAGAAAAATCTATGTGTTTAGTGCAACTGAGACCTATGCTCATACACAGACTTCTAAGCAAATATTTATGGCAGAAAATATATAACAGCATAATAGCTTTAAACTGGATATGGCCCAACTGCTTTCAAATGGTGAAAGATATAACATATCCACCCAACGGTGTGCTCAAGCAACAGAAGTGTATGAAGCACAAATACATGCAAAAACAGCTGGAAAGAATGTGAAAGAGCCAGACTCGGAGTGAAAGATAACACACACTATTCATGTGACATTCTGGCAGCTCTGTGAACAGAATGACCTCTGCCAGGATCTGAGGGAAATAGAAGCAACCATATACAAAAGAATGACAAAGATTAAATAGTCTTATCAAAACTCACAACACTATACACTGGAAAGAGTTAATGACTGTATTTAATTGTTTAATCACATGTTAGTTCTATCCTGGGTGGACGTGAGACTATGGCATCACTATTCTTCAGGCCCGGGCCATGGCCAGAGCCTGGACTTTCACTGCTCATTCCCTGCCCTCCATGCTGCCTCTGTTTGGGAGAGGGGAGCCTTTGCTGACCACTGAGGAACTGGATTCTGGAAAAAAAGCACTTAGGGGCGATGCAGACAGGCTCTTAACTGCTCTAATGAGAACATGAGCTCCTCCTTAAACCACAGAATGTAAACTGAGAGGCACCTGAGAAGCTATTAAGCACACACTGTGCTTCTCACGCTTGAACCAGGCCATGGAGGGGACATTACACTTTTCTTCTGGGTTTAGTATTTGAAATAGGGACTCATGTAGCCAAGGCTGCTAGCAACTTGCTAAGTGAGCTATCATGCCTGGCTCTTAAGTCACCCCTCCTCCCTGTTCTTCTCCTCTTCCTCTTCTTCTTCTTCTTCCTCTTCTTTTTGGTTTTTGGTTTTTCAAGACAGGGTCTCTCTGTGTATCCCTGGCTGTGCTCAAAGTCACAGAGATCCACCTGCCTTTGCCTGCAGTGCTGGGATTAAAGGCATGTGCCACCACAGCCCAGCTAAGTTTTTCTTAAAACAACAAAGAATGGAGGCAGAGTATAGGGGAGTCATATTTGTTCAGGCTTAATTATATATTCTTCAGGAATATAGTTCAGTTGGTGGTTTCCTTTAAAGTGCAGTCTGTAAGAACTAACTGAAATTTCCAAACAAGCAAAATCTATTAAAAAGTCCCTGTAGCTCAGCTATTGCATTAAAAAAGTTAATAATAACAACTTCATCTTTGCATGCTGACTAGTCAAAGAGAACAGCAAACCTAGAAATAACAAAGACAATTTCATTTTTAGAGAAAAAGTGAAAAAACTAAACAATATACTTTGCTTGCCAAAAGCTGTAATGAAAATAACATTTGAACAGGTGCTGGAATGCCAGGATTTGAATCCCATTGGGTTCTTTCATTCTAACTCAACAGCAAGTTAAATCCATCCCACATAAGAAAAATGGGAACTCAGAAGCAACGGCAACTCACTCAAAGACAAACAAAAGCCAGCACCCACTCTCATCCAAACAGAGCATACCACTCCACACCCCTTCAAGAGGCGATCTCCAGGTACCACAGTGTTTTGGTTTGAGAAAATAGCCCCCAGTAGGTTCCTATCCTTGAATGCTTAGTTCCTAGCTGGTGGACTGTCAGAAAGGATTAAGAGGTGTGCTCTCCTTAGAGTAGGTGTGTCATTGTGGGAGGAGGTATGTTGTGGACCTTGAGGTTTCAAAAGCCTGTCTGTCTGTCTCTCTCTTCCTGTGGATCAGAATGCAAAGCTCTACACTACTTCTCCAGCACCATACCTGATTGCATGCAGCCAAGTGCCCTGCCAATGATGATTAAACCTGCCATGATGTGAAACTGTAAACAAGTCCACAATTAAGTGGTGTCTCCCCACAGCAACTGAACTGTGATTAAGACAACACATCCTCCACCAATTCCTCCTGCCAGTTCCACCCCATGTAGATGGCCAATAAGCATTAGGGGAAAGCCAGGGCTGGTGAGATGGCTCAGCGGTTAAGAGCACTGACTGCTCTTCCAGAGGTCCTGAGTTCAATTCCCAGCAACCACATGGTGGCTCACAACTATCTGTAATGGGATCCAATGCCCTCTTCTGGTGTGTGTGTCTGAAGACAGCTACAGTACACTCATATAAATAAATAAATAAATAAATAAATAAATAAATATTAAAAAACATTAGGGGAAAGCCAATGGAGGATTATTAATCCTTTACTATTATTAATCTCCACATTTATTCATAAAGCATATTGTCATTTTTTATACTTGAAGTGAAAGGTTAAGAAAATTATACCATTGGCTGCTAATTAAAAAGAAGACGGGCTGGTTTCAGCCAGTCCAAGGGCTAGCTCCAGACCCAAGGAAAGGAGAGAGCTGACTCTTTGGGCCTCCTCATCCCACGATGATGTGCATACAGATGCAGGTACATGCACAAAGTAAAAATAAAACTCTAAAGTAATTCCTACACAGCATGGAGACTGGTTTTTCACCTGGAAGGGAAGAATTTCCAGCAACTAAGATGGCCCAGGACGGTGAGCAGAGTTAACAAGGAGGAAATGAAAGGATCTGCACGTGGGAAAGCCAGCAGTGGGAAGCAGGCTACTAAAGGGACAAGACTAACGTCAAGGCAGAGGGCTGGCCCAAAAATAAACTGGATAACATATAGGCATATAAGTAATACTTAAAACCACAGATTCAAAGTCTAGATCTAAACGAAGTCTTTCATAGAATGTTAATCAACCCTTCACTGACAGTGGCAAACAAGCTGAAAGAAAGGCAGTGACGCTGGTGGGGAGCAAGCTGAAGCAGCCACTATGGAACCAGCGTGCACATTCCTGTAAAAGCTATAGCTACATCCACCTATGACTCCACTAGCTGGGCACACACCCAAAGGGCTCATGTGCTACCATGGAGACGTGTCTCATCCACGTGCATTGCCATTCTAGTCATAGTGGTTTGGACTTGGAACCAGCTTACATGTCTATCAGCTGATGACTCATGGAAATATGATAGGTATAGACAACAGAGTCATTCTCCACTGTAAAGAAGAGTGAAGTTATAAAATATGTATTAAGTGGGTGAAACTGGAAAAAATATAGTGATGCAACCAGGCACAGAAAACCAAGCACACACTTCCTCACATGTGGATTCGAGCTTCGAATCTCTAATTCTGTGTGTTCCACTTAGAGTATCCACAGAAGGAAGCCATTGTGAGGGCGAGGCCTTAAGTACATGGGTAGAAAACAGGTAACATGAAAGCTCAGAGCGGAGTACTGAGTTCAGAGATGCTTAAACAGGGAGGGATGGGAAGGAGGGTTAAACAACATACGGTGTATGAAAAGCTATATGGAAACTTACTAGTTTGTATCCAAATTTTAAAATGGACTTATTAAGAGAGAGAGCATTTCAAGGGAGATTTTTCTTCATGACTGGAAAAGCTGCTCATAGAAATTTTTTATTAAACAAAAAGCCTAGTGTCAGATATGGGATACCTCCTTAGAAACAGTTAGACAGAGACCCCAAAGGCCCCTCCAAAACCATAGCAGCCCTTGCCATCCCTTTTAGTTGCCCATCAGAACTAAACAATAAGATGCACTGATGAAGATACCAGACCACCTGGAGGCAAGATACAGACAAATCTAGCAGGAACTGAGCAGGAAGATTCCTCTTTGCTGGTTAGCTTTCATAGTCCTACAAAGTGCTAAAGGTAAGCTACTGGGGGACAAAAGGCATTGGTGTTCTTATCAAGCTGTTAATCTTACAATCTACTAGACCAACCTGCCAAGAGAGATGTGCCCACTTGGGATGTGCCACTAAGTAACTGCCCTCCTTGGTTGGACTTGAGATCCACTCCACAGGAGGGAATTCATGTTGGTATTGTAAACCTTGTCAAAAACTTATAGCAAACAAAATTACAGGGGAGGAGGATACACAATACTGTTGCTTAACGAACACGGCATCAAGTAGTCTAAATATTTATGTTTATAGTCACAGATAAACATTACGCCTTAATCAGAAAAGGCTCTCTTTCCAGTGAGCAATAGTGAAGATGTAGAGACTTGATTCTGTAAAACGTGATAGGAGTAAGTGACTGATGAGTGCTGGACTCTAAAGGATGTATTTCTCTTATTCCCTCTAAGCTCAGGGATGCTGAAGGAAACCAGGATAAAAGAATGAAAGGGCTGGGAGGCTGTGAAATGTCATCGCTCCTGGACAAGACACAGTCATGGCACTCATGAACTCACAGGCAGCTATGCATGCCTGCACTGGGTCTAGACAAGAATGGACCTGTCAACAGTCAGGGATGGATGGAGCTCAGTGGGCCCCCACCCTTCACTGCTTAACTATTTGCTACTGATAGATCTGGGGAGGCGGGAACCACTGCCTTCACCTGTGTACCCATTGACAACCCACCAGGAGAGTAGGTTGCCCAGGGTTCCACTCTAGTGGGTTACCCAGGGTTCCACTCTAATGGGCTATCCAGGGTTCCACTCTAGTGGGTTACCCAGGGTTCCACTCTAGTGGGTTACCCAGGGTTCCACTCTAGTGGGTTACCCAGGGTTCCACTCTAGTGGGCTATCCAGGGTTCCACTCTAGTGGGTTACCCAGGGTTCCACTCTAGTAGGTTATCTAGGATTCTAACTATGTATAGTACCAATCCGATGGTCACAGAGATGGCACTGGGTAAATTAAAAAGTCACAAAACACAAACAATGTCATGATCTGGAAAGGGGAATGACAGTGGTAGGAGAGTTGATAGTAATGGGGTTTATTAAGGCAAGGAGTGAGGACAGAGAAGTCAGCATACATTATACACTTATAAGAAACTTATAAGAAATTGTTAAATAACAATTACTTTTCAAACACTGTTTATTATTTTATGTGTATGAATGTTGTGCTTATGTCTATTAACATGTATGTCTGGTGCCTGTGGAGTCCAGACAAGGACATCAGATCCCCTGGAAGTGGGATTACAGATGCTGTGAGCTGCCATGTGAGTACTGGAAATTGAACCTGGATCCTATGGAAGAGTAGCCAGTGCTCTTAACTGCTGAGCTATGTCCCCAGCCCCACAAAACTAGTATTTTAAAAAGGCAGTGACATATCTACAGTCTAATACTTACAACAGTAATAGAACTGGTGGTTTTCAGCCCTGAATTTCTTGAGAGCATTACCTGTCATCAGGTTTAGTAGGCCAATGAGTGTTCTTTGGCACAGGGGAGAGAGTGTAACCCCAAATCATATGCATTGAATATGGAACCATTGCCTTCCATTTCTTATAAAATATTATTAGCTAGAGACATTAAAATACATTTAGTAAATTATAGGCGCTCCATAAATTTATTCTATAAGTCAAGAGATTGACAGTTGAATGATTAGCCTAATCCTATGCTGTGACACTATTTGAGTACCTAAACCCCACTTATCAGTATAGTTATATTTAATTCAATATTTTTACTTACCTGATATTTAGGCCGATAAAATTTGTCCATGTGAAAATATAATCTCCACCAAAGACCATTCCAATATAAGTTATTAATATATTCTAAAAAGAAAATGGTGATATATTATTATATAACTCTAAGTGAGCTTTTGAAATGTATGTGTAAGGATACTCCTGAGACTCAAGTACAAAATAAATAAGCATACAGTACCAACAAAGGTCTATCATCAGCGTGTAGCAAGAGGAAGAACAGGAGTACAGGACCTCATTCCTAACCTGAGCTTTCCCAATCTGTTTCTCTCAAGGACAGTCTCGTCTACATGAAGATACTACATATCATCATGTTCTGCCTCCGAGAGTGGCCGCCATGACTTCCCCACTGGGATAACTGCTGACTTGTGAGGGAAGGGTAAAGAACAAGCACTTTCTTTTTAAGAAGGAAAGGAAGGACAGGTAACAGTGGCGCACACCTTTAGTTCCAGCATTCAGGAGGCAGAGGCGGGTGGATCTCTGTGAGTTGGAAGCCAGCCTGTTCTATAAAATGAGTTTTAGGATAGACAGGGCTACACAGAGAAACCCTTCCTTGAACAATTCCCCTCAAAAAAATATGAAAAAGGAAAATAGAGAGTTGAGCAACATACAGTAGTGTCTTTTGGAAAGTCTTCCTTAATATCTTAAAAACTGAAGAATTAGGGTCAGACATAGTGGTGTTCACCTTTGATCCCAACACTCAGGAGATAGAGGCAGAAGGATCTCTGTGAGTTTGAAGCCAGCCTGTTTGCACAGCGAGGCTCCAGAACAGACAGGCCTCCATTGAGAGACCTTACCTCAATAAAACAAAACAAAACAAAACAAAACACATAAGAAGTCATTTCAAAGTAACTTAAAATCACTTCTATTGGACCAGTGAAATGGCTCAGAAGGTAACTTATGACCTAAGTCTAACTTATGACTAAGAACCCAAGACAGAGTAGAGAAGTGAGTTCCCAAAAGTTTTCCTCTGACCAACATGGGTGCCCTGTGGTATACACACATGGACACACAGGTATGTTTGCGTACACAAACACACACACAAAATTTTACAAGTCACTTCTACCAGGTAGTCCCTGTCGGTGATGACACCATGCACTTTGGATACAGGACTTGGAGGATCTGAGCTGAATCCAACTTGAAAGTCTTACCACTGAGAACTAGCTTTCATAGTACCAGAAGGTGCTAGCAAGCTTCCAAAAGAGGAAAGCAAATGATAATCCTACCCATACGAGCTACAATAACTAGCATGGCAAGAACTCAGATGTTGCCATAGTGACACTCATATCTTGGTAGTAACCAGCAGCTATCTAATTGGACTTACAGCCCACTTAATGGGAGAGAAATCATGCCTGGTGCTGGAAACCTAGCCAACTGCCCAGGCCTTGTGAAGTTATGGATCTTAGAGGAGAGTCTACTACCTCCACTTTACTAGGCCAGCCTAACTCCTAACTGCACTCTAAATAAACACTTAGCCTAACACTCACGGATAAGTGTGGCTCTCACCCCTCATCAAAGAAACTTCTCTTTGCAACTGATAAAGACCATTACAGAAACCCACAAACCATGCAGAGAATAACTGATTGTGAGGCAACTAGCCACACTTGGTAAATATACAACCTAGTTCCTGCACCTAAGGCACAGGGAACATTGTAGGAAGAGGGCAAAAGGATGGTAAGAGCCAGATGATCAGGAAACCCTTTGTGAGATTATGTCTCCAAGAAAGACAGGGAAACTTTGCTCATGATACCTTGCCTAAAAGGACCAGAACAAGGACAACATCAGCAACAAACACGCTAATGTGGAATGGGGAAATCTTATGGGCCCCATCACTAGACAAAGAATTAAAGGCAACCAAGAAAGAGTATTTCCATGGATGAATCCCCCAATTTACAATACCAAGTGGTCAGACCTGGAATCATATGCTTATAAGTAATAATAAACAGATTGGTAAAGTTGTATTCATAGATTTGTATATATATGTGTGTGTTTATATAAAACAATAACAAAGAAAAAGAGGTCATTGGTACATTAGTTTGAGAGGGTACAAAGAAGGGATTGAGGAAAGAAGGGGAAGGAGAAAAATGCTGAATTATACTTTAATTTCAAAACAATTAAAGATAACTATAAAATAAAAGGCAAAGTTATTTTAAAAAATCTCTTTGCTGATTCCCAAGTAAAAATATATTCTGTCTCCTTAATTATTCTCAGACTAGAAAAGCAGAATACAGCTTTCTAAAGCGTAAACTATGATTTGATGTCTACCCAATCTCCTTCCTTTCACATCCATTCCCTACCTCCCCATTTCCTCTCCTTCAGGGCAAGAAAGCTCCCTGAGCTGTGAATGTCATATTCTTAGACCCTGGGCTCTCCTAGATGAGCCTGACAGACAGAATTGAGGATGTGTGTTCAAGGCCAGGATTGGAGTGCAGCTCAGTGCTGGAGCACTTGCCTGGCATGTGCATACCCCTGGGTTTGATCTGTAGCATAAGGGTAGGTATAAAACACATTAAACCAAATTTAAAGCTGTCTTTATAATGAAATGCCCTTTGGGAGGGGATTCAGAAATAATTAGCATTTTCTAATGATGGTTACATAGAGCAGACTTTCTTATTGTTTGAGTGGAAAGACAAAATTAAGTATAAAGTAAACAAGGATATCAGGTATCTTAGAAAGAACATGATAGGACCTCTCATTGGATGAAGTGACTGATATGCAATCACTTCACAATCCTCACTGCTCACAACCACAAGTTAGGAAACATACAAGGACATAATAGAGTTTTTTTTTTTCTTTTTTTTTCGAGACGGTTTCTCTGTGTAGCCTTGGCTGTCCTGGAACTCACTCTGTAGAACAGGCTGGCCTCGAACTCAGAA
>NW_022196900.1:62423044-62424289 GCF_008632895.1 Mastomys coucha
AGAAATCCACCTGCCTCTGCCTCCCAAGTGCTGGGATTAAAGGCGTGTGCCACCACTGCCCGGCGCATAGTAGAGTTTGTTAAGCAATCTCTTCCACACAGAAATTACTGAGACGTTCCAGAGAGCATCATATTAACTCAAAGCTAAGACTGTAACTCCCAATTGTTATGCAGCTAAGGGTCTAAGCTTTGCTATTCAGTATGTGATTTGGTATACCCAGGGCAAGGTTAGGAATTCCTATTTGTAACTAGCTAGTCGAAGTGACTTTTCTATCATACTGAGGGAAACACAGAATCCAATCGAAGGTTTTGTGAGGCTGAGATCCTTACATGGAAGCTTAAGGCAACTTAGGAAAATGATGGCTGATCTCTGAAAGCTGTGATTAACACTATTTCAGAAGCTCCACTGTGGCTCATAAGACTGTGGCCAGCCATAGTAGGAAAAAATCCCATCTCTTACTTGTAAGACCACACAGCAGAGAGTAGCAAAAAAACGACAGTGAACTAACCAATCATTTACTCCTCCTTTGAGCTACCAGCAGGAGGTAGGTGCCAACAGGAAGCACGGACAGCCATGTGATCACAGTGGCATGGGTAACCTTGGCCAACCATGGCAGAGTGTTCCAAAAATCTAAGAAAACAGACTGAGCTGTTTCAATTAATTGTGGGCTTTTCCTGCCCATCTTTCTCCTAGGCTGAAGATATGGTACCAATTCTTGACCTACTATCTTCTTGCTATCATCCGCTCTGCTCTGGAAGCATGTATTTACAAAGCAGAACACAGCTGAGACATAATTTAGGGTTGGCCGCTCCAACCCCTTGAGTACAGACTGCCTCTATACAAGCTTTCTGAGAGATTCCATGCAATCGACTTGTTACATTTGAGTTCCATTAATGTCAACTCTGACTCCATAAGGGGAACTACTGATTGTCAGGGGTTTTAATCCAGTGCGGTTACCCCTAAGTCCAATGAGTTCCACTCTATTGAGGTGCAGAGAAAAATCTGAACATAGCTCCAACCTTCCCTCTGCACTGCCTTCCCCTCCCTCACTCTGACAAGGGCATCAGAGTGGAAAATGCCCTGTTCTTCCCTGCTGAGCAATGTGAGTATCTGGGGTATTCTTAAAAATGAAAAGCTATGCTGGGAGTGGTAGCAACTTGGGAGACAGAGATAGGCGGATTTCTGAGTTTGAGGCCAGTCTGGTCTACAGAGTGAGTTGCAGGACAGCCAGGGCTACACAGAGAA
>NW_022196900.1:62424342-62451429 GCF_008632895.1 Mastomys coucha
AAGAAAGAAAGAAAGAAAGAAAGAAAGAAAGAAAGAAAGAAAGAAAGGAAGAAAGAAAGAAAAGAAAAGCTAGAACCACTAAGTCTGATCAAAGAGGTCCTGGGTTTCGATTAGCTTTAGCAATACCACGTTAACTGGGCTTTTCTGTCTGAAGACAAATGATTCTCCCTTAATAAAATGGATCAGGAGAAAAGACATCCCTGGGAATGTCAGGCACAGTTTTTAGGAGCTTTAGACATAAGAAATCCACAGGCATGTGAGGGCAACTCAGACATAAGAAACCCACCTTGATTAGTTTCTAGCAAGTGTCACCTCCCAAACAAAGTTAGGGCTTGCACTGAAGCCATGTGTCCATCTCTCTGTCACAGAAACAGTCTCCATATGTCTAACTTCTCCCACACTCCCCAGAGCTAAGTCACCTTCAAGTAGAGGCTATGCCCTTGCTAAGTTCCTACAAACTGATGTCAAGCTACTACGCCAGCAAGTAGAAAGAAGGCTAAGACGTAGGCTACTGACAGACTCTTTTAAAAATGTTATTACTTTATTAATATTGCTGTGCATATGATAGGGGAGGGGCACATGTACAACTAATGGACACTTGTGGAGTCAGTTTGCCCCTCCCGCTTTTACTGGAATGCTAAGAAGCAAACTCGGGTTGTCAGGCTTACACAGCAAGTGCTTGTTACCTGCTGGCCATCCTGTTGTCTCCATAGCCAAATTTTAATTAAGTTTTTTTTATTAACAGTTTTTACTTATTTATTTCGGGTTTTTTTATTAACAGTTTTTACTTATTTATTTCGGGAGGCACTCATCCCATGGTAAATGAGGTCAGAGGACAAATAGAGTAGTCGGTTCTCACCTTCTAAGATGTGAGTTCTAGAGAACTCATGTTGTCAGGCTGGACAGCAAGCATGTTTACCAGCTAAGCTATCTCACTGGCCCCAGATTTTTAATTTAGAGGAACAATTTTTAAATAAAGCAGATTCCAAAAAGAAACTGTATTGCTATTTCATCTCACCTTAATGCAGCCAACTATCGTTGTGGTAAGAGCAGAGTTATACTGAGTACAGAGTACTGTAGCATACATCAAGATGAACCTAGGACAGAGAAGGAAAGGGTCTGTTACAGGCTAGAGCTTGCTGTCCCACAGTCCCTCAGAGAAATAACCAGTGAAGGACATGCAGGCTCTGAGCAACTGAGAGCTTTTCATGCCTCTCAACAGCTTCAGATTTTTGAAACCGCACTCGAGAAACATGCATCTATTTTCTGGCTAAGGGTTTTTCCTGCTACCAAAACATGAACCCCTCATTCACAATGACAAGGGCTCTTTAAAGAACCCTTCTTGCTAACTCATGCAAGGCAGACAGATGCTCAAGGCTCACAAGTCCCTGTCATCTGGGCCCTTGCCATTGGGATAAAGTGACCCATGGCCAGGACAGAGGCAAGAGAACTTCTCAATAATGGAAGAAAACAGGATGAGACTTTAAGAGGAGATGGCAGGTCTGCTCAACACCTATTCGACAACATTTCTAGTGCCCAGACCACGGAGGCTTCTGAAGCCCTGTCTTCTGTGTGCATGTCAGGTTATGAGCTGCAACCAAACTGACCAGCTAAAGACAACACAGCTGGGAGCTACAAAGACCCTCTCCCCGTCTACACAGAAGTCATGCAGCCTCAAATTGAGATGCCACCACTGTCAGCCACTAACCAAGCAAACTAAGATAATTAAGCTCAGAGCCTGCTTTCTTGTATATGAGGGTCAATGACATTTGTCAGATGTCAATGTTGAAGAAAATGAAATGACATAAATGGAAATATAGTGGCTGTTATCACACAGCAGGATGGTGGATAAATATCCACTTCATTTCTCCATCCATCTGGGTGTGGTCTGGCAACAGTTTAGCATATTCCCAGGAGGATATGAAGCCACCAGTATCTAGAAAGTGGCAGGAAGCTCAGGAAACTGAACAGACACTCAGAAACAAGGGAGAAGAACTCTAGAACAAATTTCTGCAACCTACTTCTCTAGGAAATGATCTAATAAGAATTAAAGGCTTACCCCATAACACAGGAGAGGGTGAACTGCAGCAGGAACAGGGTGTCAGCCCAGCCCTCAAACTCCATTGCCTGTAATACACAAGAAAGCATTGGGTTTTCTCAGAGCAGGCCCCCAAACAGCTCTCACTCATTACCTGAAGTCCTTCTGTTCAGTTGTCACCTCCCAGCTATAGCACTCCAAGGATTGAGAGTGAGATTCAAGTGTTTCAAAAGTTGGGGGATGGAGAGACCATTTTCTTTAAGGGTGTAGCCATTGATGGATGGTCCCACACCAATGAGTATTTGGGCAAGATAAACTGGATTGGGTCAGTTATTCTAAAAAGGGCAGAGAATATGAGCTTGGTTAGGGAGGGGGACTGGAGATATAGTTATAATGAAAAAGAACAGTTACTGGTCTTCTTGAGGACCTGAGTTCGATTCCCTGAAGGGGTGCCTTCAGGGAATCTGGCACTCTCTTCCAGCCACTATGAGTACCCCCACACATGGTATACACACACACACACATACACACACACACACACACACACACACACACACACACACACATGAATAAAGCTAAGTAAATTTGTAAAAAAAAAGAAATTAGGAGTCGGGTGTGGAGGGGAAGAGTGGATGAATATAATCAAAATAAATCCTATGAATATATGAAATTCATAGGATTAAAGAATTAAAGTTGCATGTGCAGCAGAAGCCAATCTGAAGAAAACTAAACAATTAATTTTCTCCTCCTTGGAAGCTGTTACTCTTGTTATTGTTGGTTGTTTTAAGCCAAATTTTAAGAACACCCAAAAGAGTACAGGGTCATATTCCATCAGAGAAAGGTTAAGTAAATGTGAAAAACATTTCAGCTTTTATCTCTGTGCCAACCTGACCAGCTCCAACTTTCCCTGTATCCAATTAAACTCCAGTTTGTGGCTTTTCCTGCTCACAAAACACAACTGAAGTTTCATCTCTGGCAGCCTTGGCATGGAATGCCTTTTCTGTCCACCATGACTCATGTTCACCCACCAGGCTCAGCTCAAGGCTCCTTCACGAGGCTGCCACTGACCAAGCCCTTGGATGGTCCTCAGTATTTCTCTTTGGCTCTTATTTCCCAACTGTCTCTTTGCACCACATCTACAAACTGCGAGCTACACAGGAAAGATCCACCATTTATGTAGCCACATCCCTAGCACAGCAGTTACCGAGCTTGTTCATGATTTATTCTTTTTGAGGTATATCATATAAAAAGAAAAGCCTCCAATATGAAATAATAACAATAATAATAAAGACATGTAAAGTACATAATCACTATTACAAGTAAGATAAGACAGCTCTATACCCAACCTAACCCTCCCCTGCTCACCACAATCAATAAGGGCCCTCATTTCTAGCCCTGGACACCTCTGAAGTACTTCTGCTCGCATAACAGGCCTGGCAGAAATGAAGATACTCTAAAGGCACACTGCGTCTCTCAAACAATGGGCCCCAAAGAAATTGAAATTTCCCCAAGAATCTCATGCTGTGTCTGATTCCCAGAACCCACAAGGTGGCACACCAGCATCTGTAACTCCAGTCCCAGGGGATCTAACGCCCTCTACTGGCTGCAGTTCAGTGCCACTAGGACAGCTTTGCTGTCTAACAACTTCAGGTACAAGGATTGTGTAGTACCCACTCCTCTTGAGTCTTTCTCCTTGTGCTGGCATAACTCTGACTAATCCAAGTCCTGCAAACCTCGTCATGGACTCATCCATCTACCCCGAAAATATAATACAGCGTGTTGAATCACTCTCTAGGGACTTCCATTTGCACTGTTCCCACATAATTTATTCTTTAAAATAAAGCTGCAGTGAACCTCTGTGACCACATTCTCATTTATATCACATTAACACTTAGACAGTGAGACTGATGGTTTCTTTTAGTGAGTTTATCTTTACTTTATGAGAAACTGCCAAATGGTTTTCCAAAGTGCTGCACTCATTTACATCCTCTCTAGCGCTGTTTGGGATTCTCACTGCTCTGCATTCTGACACACTTAGAACTGTTTGGGGCCAATCTACCAAGCAGTAAGTGGTCTCTTGACATCTTAATTTGCATTTCTCTATTGACTAACAAGTGAGTATTTCTAACATGCTTAGTGTTAGATTCAGGGTCTCTCACGGAACCCTGGAAGCTCCAGTTTCAGCCAGGGTGCTTAGCCAGTGAGCTCCACGTGCCTCTCTCCTGGGCTGGGCTTTAGTATACATAGCCCTGTCTGTTGCTGTTGTAATTTTGTTTTGTACGTGGATGCTGAGGATCTTACCCACTGAACCATCTCCTCAGCCCTTCCAAAAATTATATTTACTTATTTGGGGGAAGAGAATGCACATGCCATGTGTTGGGGTCAGAAGAAAATTTAGGAAAGTTGATTCCTATTTCTACTATATGGGTTCCAGGGATTAAACTCAGGTCATTGGCATTGGTGGCAAGTACCTTTACCCTCTAAGCCATCTCTCTCTGGGCCCTCCAAAATCTTGTCTTCCCATGACTGATTTCTACAAGTTTTCAGATACATTCTCATTAGCTATCCTTAATTACAGTAAGTCACACACATGAGCACATGAAGCTTATGTGAGGGCAAAGTCATCAGCATCGCACTCCTGAGCTCTTCTCTCAGCTTGAAACGCGGGTGTCAATTCTGACATCCTGGGGCACTGTGCTGAGGACAGCTTAGTCATGTCTGCTACTGGTGAGAGTGAACCAAAACAGTTAAAGCACTGCCTGGTTTTAGTGGGGGGCTTCTGCCCACATCATGCTATTTGGCTGTCAGAACACTGTGAGAGATGGAAAATAAAGGTCTTATTATCCCCAGAAGACAACACTCAACTAACAGCAGGTCACTGAACTAATATAGATAGGCCTGAGTTTACAAACTCCAGGTCTTAAGGCCCTCTTTATATAAAACGCTAGATTCTGTTCCAGTAATGCGTAGTCAAAGGTGACTAGAATTCTCCTGGAATCCCTGCTCCTTTCCCTAAGTATTTGATTTTTCCCCTGAAGAAAGTTAGACAGCCTGCTGCATTCTGGCTTAGCACAGGAACAGATCTTTGGCTGTAACTGTGACAAGAAGCAGCCGCTTGAAAACACAGCTGCAAGATAAATATGAGCCAAGCAGTCCCTCCAACATGCAAGTGCCTGCTCCCTCTGCCACAGGAGGGCACTGGAGAGGACAGAAGGAAGGAAGGAGGGAAGAAGGGAAGGAGGGAGGAAGGAGGGGAAGAGAAGGAGGGATGAAATAGGAAGGGAAGGAGGGAGGGAGGGAGGGAGGGAGGGAGGGAGGGAGGGAAGGAAGGAAATAAAACTATTCCTTACTAAGTATTTCATCTATGCACTAAACTCAGGACACAATTATCCTGCTCATAGGTGTGTGTCCTGCCCTATAGCCTAGTCATCCTATCTACACTGAGCAAGAAAGAAAACCAGGGAAACTAAGAAACTGGAAAGGGAAAGAAGACATTATGGTTTGCTCTACATCTGTGCTGTTTAAGAGTCAAAGCTTTCAACACAACTGCTAAGATGCTAAAATCCTCTTATCTTAAATACAGGTATTGAAAACAACAAATGGACTGTGCTTGCCTTAGCCAGAAGGCATGTAATCTTTGTATTTGTCCGTATCAGCTCTCCTCACCCCCAAGTAAATCTGAACAAGATCACTCCAAACCACTTTATACTTTTGTTTATAAAAGGTAATCTAAGAGATATAAGCTCGTATATTTTTTACTTTTTTGATTGAGTCTTACTATGTGTCCTGGCTAGTCTGCAAGTTCTTTGTAGGCCAGGCTGATCTAGAACTCACAGAGATGAGCTTTCTCTGTTTCCAAAGAGCTGGGATTAAGGACATGTATCATCACTCTCAGCTAATTTCTTACTTAATTTAAAAAAAAAATTAATTTGTAAACACTGCTTAACCTTGTCAAGGACAATTTCTGGAGGAAAGCTGTTGGTGAAGACTGATCGACTGACTAGAATTTCCGACTAGTTGGAATGGCTGGGGCGTTGAAGGTCCAGGTTAGCTTTAAACCAGGAATAGCCATTGTTTGACTAGCTTTGTGTAGAAATGAACATCATAGGACTACCAAATAACAGCATTTTGGAATCTATTAATGTAGCAGACCACTAGCTTCCACCAACACAAAAGCTAAAGTATTGTGAGATAAACTATGAGCCTTCCCCATATTCTTGGAACTCCCCTCTGATGTGCCCACCATAATACATTTAAACTTGCCTTGACTTATGACTTCCTTTTTTTTTTTTTTTCATAAAACCATAATACTTCATGACACCACTTCCACACTGGAACATTATATTTGGAGTAGCATAGATATGTGTTCCTAGGCCATGGTCACTGAAATTTGGCTCTAGAATAAAGTACCTTTTATACAATATAAAGTAAGACCTTGGTTTTATACCAACAATCTTCAAACCTGGTAAACTACATCCTTTGAGAAATGTAACTTCAAGAGTCCCCAAATCATATATATGTATATATATGCATACATATATATATGTGTGTATATGTATATAAACATATATATATATATATATATATATACACACACACATATATATATCTCCACTGTTAATGGCTGTTATCTCTCTTTCTCTGTTCAAGTCTGGAAAAAGCTATGTTTCTGCCAGTTTTTGTTGGTTGCTTGGTTGCTTGGTTTTGAAACGGTCTCACATTGCTAGCCAGGCTGCCGTCAATGTCAGGCCCATCCTCTTGCCTCAGCCTCACAAGTTCTGAGATTATAGATGTAAACCAAGCCTGGCTATGTTTTGGTTTTGAACTTTTTATCGATTCCTAGTGAATTTCACATCATGCACTCCAATCCCACTCATCTTTCCCTCCCTCCATCTCTTCCCTCCACCCTTGCAACCTCCCTCCCAAAAGAAAACAAAAAATTTAAAAAGTAAACATCTTGCCACAGAAGCTGTGGTGTGTCGTGGTGTCATGGCCTGTCCCACAGTATATATACCCTTTTGCCCAAATAGCTTTACTTGCAAATGTTCATTGCAATGAGTCACTTGTCTGGTTCAAGGCCCCAGGCTTCTGCTGCATCATCAATTCTGGGTAATTATAGGGCTCCTCTCAGATATCCTATTATTGCCCTGTGTCATGGAGATCCTGCAGCTTTGGATCTGCAGAAGTAGCCCCTTCACAAGCTCCAGCAGTTCACAGATGGGGTGGATGTTGGGGTGGGCCAACTCAAAGCCCTGGATCTGTGCCTGGATGGTAGCTGAGTTGGTCAGCCTGCCAGCTCTCCTGAGCAGGAGCCACCGGGGCAAGCTCTACCATCCTCCTGCGTACTGTAGTAGCAAGGGCTGGGGCTAGATCTCCCATACCACCCCAGCCAGGGGTGGACTAGTTCTCAGTTCTCCAGCACACATGCCACCAGGCCCAGGTCTACCATGATGCCCAGCTTTCCCAAGCGCTGCAGCCATTGAGGGTTGGAACAAGCTCACCCACACCCATGACACCAGGGCTAGCTCTGCTCTGCTTCTCAGGTATATTTCTCTGCTGGCTATATTTTTTATAAGTATTTTTGTAAGATGCATCTTTTCTAAAACTAAGTGCAAAAGTCTATTGGTCCTTACCTCTCTAGTAATCCCAAGATTTTGTAAATAAGAAAGGAAGAGGGAAAAAGTGGAAAAAGGAGGGACAGAATCACACAAAAACGAGTCTCATTTCTCAGACTGCTCTGGCCAGCACTTGTACTATGTGCTCCCTGGGATGAGTTTTCAGTTGGATTCTGCGTTGTAATTTATACAGAACTCTGGAGTGTCTAAGTCTCTAATTCTTACTTAAAGTCTATACCCCTATCATCACCTGCTGTGTCTACTCCTGTCCCTATGGGGAATGGATCTCTCAGAGCCCCCTTGCTAGATTTCATAATGAAAACCTAAGTTTCCCTGCTTGATCTAATTTTGCTTTAGTTTGCATCCTGGGTCAAAAACTGTTAAGTTTGAATAATAATAATTTGGTTTATCCCACCTTCGCTGGTTAATTTTAAAGTTAGGATCCATCACAGAATACTTTACCTTTTTCTTACTGTTCAATTTATAAAACTCTAGTTTTTAAGTACTTTTGCATGTTTCCACAATAGAAAAAAATATACTTATCCTGCTCCCATGGACATGCATAAAAACTTTTTGGATACTTTATTGGTTTCTATTTTTCCATAGTTTCTTTATTTCAATAGCCAAATGAAATGTGACCATCCCTGCACAACTTGGTTCTGGGGTCAAGTGCTGAGAGCAGTTATTAACCCTGACTATAAAGACACTGGGTTCACACCAGCCGTTGGAACAGAGCCTAGTGTCCACACCAGCATGCCTTTGCTCCAGAAAGAATCGTACCTCGTGAACATTTTATCGGCCTGACTCATTTTGCATGGGTCAAAGCAGAGTGAGAGCAAAGATGGGACCCACCCACAGTCAGGCAGTGAACAGCAACAGGACCAGAGGCGACCAGTCCTCTGCGTTTCTCAAATTTCTCTCCAGGGCACCATTTATGTCAAACTCTTCATGACTTCTTCCTACTAGCAGAGGAAACTCTAGAGGCCTGCGTCTACAGCTCAGCCTAACTCAGACTGGAGCAGGTAGCAGGACAGTGGGGAGAACGAGAGCTCTAGTCCTAGAACAAAGACTAGATCCTCTTTGCCTCTAATTTTCTTGTTCATGAAAGGCAAAGCTCCCCATGGCTTCTCTGCTGCCCATGTTCTAACCATGGATCTACTCCTGCAGCCACCCTGAGCTCATGGTAAGTTCTACTTGGAGTGCACCTGCAGGCTCCTTCCCACCTTACTAAGGGTCTCACATATTCTGGTTTTTACTAATTTAGACAGAGCTAAGCACTTCCTCCTCAAAGCTCAGAACCTACTTTTGCTTCTGCCCAGGTTACTCTCCAGAGACACACAAATTGTTTCCCCATTCACTTCAGAGTCTGTTTGGATGAGCTTTATTAAGTGACTTTCCCCAGTTGTATTTTTCATCATTCCCTCTTTGACCCCTCTCTCTTTCTATGCGATTCGTGTACAATCTGTCTCACCTACTGGAATCAACACTCCACTTAAGCAGGAAAGTGGTCTTCCTTCTCAGAGAAGCACTCAGCACATAAACACTTGATCGTCATAAAATGAAAATGCTCTGGCTGTGAAACAGTAAGGGCTAAGACATGATGCAGACTCTGCTCTCGTTCACTTGCTCACCATCACTGATGCTTCTGACACTGTCCTATAAGAAGGTGCTGCATAGACATCCCAAATGGAGCAGATCTTACAGCAGGTGCGGCAGATGGCTATGGGAGACACATGCAGTCAGACACACAAGCCAGGGCTCTGCAGGCATCAGAAAGGTTCCATTCTAAACACCACCACTGTGCAAACTTAAGAATCCCCCTAACTTCTGCAAAAAGGGTAACAATCTTCCTCAGGATCAAGGAAAATTATTTATGTTGAATCATCTTTTTTTTTTGGTTTTTTGAGACAGGGTTTCTCTGTGTAGCCCTGGCTGTCCTAGAACTCACTCTGTAAACTAGGCTAGCCTCGAACTCAGAACTCTGCCCGCCTCTGCCTCCCAAATGCTGGGATTAAAGGCGTGCGCCACCACTGCCCGGCATGTTGAAGCATCTTGTAAGCTACAACACACCATATCCTACAGGTAAAGTATGGTTGATTTCTTGGCACAAGGTTCAAACAGTTTACTTGCAAACAGGCTTAAAGTACCTTACACATGAGTTGTCTATCCTATAGAAAGTGGGCATATACATACACATTTGTTTACAAACACATATATGAAAAGCACGCCCATAAAAGACACAAACTGACAATAAGCCCAACTTACTAGACACCTAAAATCTGCCACATACCCCAGACTTTACTGTGGACCCATTTAAACAAGGATTATGACAAATGTGACAATAAATGTGTTGTAGTATACAATGGGTCCCAAGGATACGTTAAAGTAGCTTGGCTCCCCCACCAATCACTGCTCTAACACAAGCCTCCCAACAGGTAAGCATTTCGCGATGCATTTGGTGGATAAGAAAACCAAGAACTAGCCAGATGTGGTTTTACATACCCACAATCCCAGTACTTAGGAGGCAGAGGCAAGAGGACTGCTCTAAGTACAAGGCCAGCCTGATGTACAGACCAAGTTCTAGGCCATCCAGGCCTACCTACCAAGACAAGGAGGGGCGGTGGCTGTTGAGGGAGGTAGGCTAAGAACTAGCTTTACCTAAATAGTAAATACTGCTGTGCAGCTCACACTAATTCCTCCTAATCTGAACACACACGGGATTTTCTGACAGGCATGCACTTTGGTGCTAGATCCCACACCATCTAGATTTATACCAGATACCTTCCCTGTGCAGCAAATGTTAAGCTATATTTCTTATATATTTTAAAGAGAAATTAACACAGAACCTTTTTAATATAGGGAAGATGCTCAGAAATGAAATGCAATAATGATTTGTCTCATAAATACAAGTCTTAAGATTTAAGAATATAAAGTTGGGATCACATACTAAACTTCAAATTTAATTCATACCACACACTATTAGATGCATGCTCTATGTTTTTAGTTCATTGATAGCTAAATATACCTGGGATAATCTATCCTTAACCCTGACAAAAAGATAGACTTGAGCTATTTCCATCCCAGATGCCCCCAAGCACTTCTCCCTGAGAACCTACACCAGTGTGTAGTTCTGACATCAATGGATGTGCTCATATAAAAGACTCCACTCTCTTCAGCGGGAGAACAGTGTGGAGTTCCTCCCCTTTTGTCTTGTTGCCTGAGTCCAACACAGTGAGACACAACACTTAACTACATGACAATGCCTAGAGCAAGAAGAGCTGGGAAGCAGAGTGTTACAGGAAGCAGCATGGCCAGTGTCCATCTGCACCTAATAAATGTTTCATAAGAGCTGCAACTAATAGTAAAACTAAACAAACACGTCAATGCAGAACACAGTGGGGGCAACACTACAAAACAGTGAGCTCAGCTTCTATACTCAACTTCATTTATCCCAATTTGAAAATACTCAAAATCAGTGTCCTAAAATATATGTTCTTGACCCATATCCAACAGTGTCACTAAAAAAATAAAACGATAAAAAGAGAATACAAATGTACTCTCCTGAAATACAGAAGACAGAAGAATAAGAGGTAAAAAAATCTAATTCCATTTTAGATGGTAAAGTAACTTTTCATGCCATGAACATTTAGCTATATTGGAACATTTAGCTATATTGGAACATTCAAATTATATGTATACTACTGGCCTTTTATTTTTTGGAGTCTTTCTCTTTTCTCCTCTCTTCTCCTCCCCTGCCCTCCTGTCCCTTCCCCTCCCACCCCCTCTCTCTCCTCTCCTCTCCTCTCCTGTCCTCTCCTGTCCTCTCCTGTCCTCTCCTGTCCTCTCCTCTCCTGTCCTCTCCTGTCCTCTCCTGTCCTGTCCTGTCCTCTCCTCTCCTCTCCTCTCCTCTCCTCTCCTCTCCTCTCCTTCCCTCCCCTCCCCTCCCCTTCCCTCCCTTTCCCTTTCCTTTCCTTTATTTCTTTTTTTGAGACAGGGTTTCTATATATGGCCCTGGCTGTCCTAGAACTAGCTCTATAGACCAGGATGGCCTTGAACTCAGAGCTTTGCCTCACTCTTTCTTCTGCATGCTAGAATTAAACTACTACTGAACTCTGAAATATGTACAAGTTCTGTTATAGCATCTACACAAATTGTCATCATTGTGGAGTGAAGGCACACCTCCTCTGGCTAATAGTTCCAAGTAGCTACAAGATACTAGTCACCACCTGATGGAAATTCGTCTTTGCTAAGTCCTTGAGTGCATAAGCATGTTAACTTTACAGCTGTCTCACGTACACAATGGCCTTGAAGCTTGGAGCCATCTGCTCTGTCCGGAGGGGCAGGTTTTCTTCTTTCACACCTTTGTTCTAAATCTTAAGACTGAAGGCTGCTTCAGCTAGAGTCTGCTGGAAGGAAGGCCACCACTATAGGCCATGGCCTTCGGAAGGAGTCTTATCTCCCAACGGTGTGACCTTAGGCAAGCTTTTTAATGTCTCCGAATCTCCTTCCACATTGACAGTGATAATTCAAGCTTCCTATAGCTATTAAGAAAACTCGATTATATTTCATGTAAGTGACTAGTGCATAATAAGGATTCAAGAAATGTTAGTTTCTCATCGCTCTTTCTTTAAAACCAGAGAACAGTTACTTAACACTGTTAGTACAAGCAATAGCAATTTCTACTTTGGGGCCATGTTTAGGCTTGCTGGTAGCTGGGCTACAGTTCATTAGAACTTCTATTCATATTCAGAACAGTCTGAAATAGCTCTTTGAAAGAATAAAAAATAGAGTGAAACAAAAAGCTTCATAAGTTGCCAAGGTTCTGTCTCAGCTTCAAGAACATATCAGTAGTAGTCTTACTTCAAAACCTTCCTTTCAAGCTCCCATTGGCACACGGTCTGCTGCCCTAAGGAAGCATAACCAATGCATTTACTCTGAAGTCTGGGTTCAAACAGCAGAATCGTGGGACAGATCATTGGCAAAATTTTGCATTTTCATGAGTTTGTAAAATAACAAAATTGCACCAGTTTTTCTAAAACGGTGGGCTTATTATACAGAAAAATTCTCTAGGATTAATTTTGCTATTCTATTCTATATTTATTTAATTAAATTTTTGCATAAAATTTGTTAACCAATATAAGTTGCTATTCATCTGGCCAAGGCACCATGCAATCCTAAGTACCTCCTAAGGTGGGATTTAAGCAAAGATGGAAAACAGAACTCTTAAACTCTCAAGAGCTTTACTACTTCAGATCTTATATTTTTCAGGAATAGTTTGCTTCCATTCCCACTTTACAGATTAATAAAAATGTAAAAATTTCTCCCTCTGAGGTTCAACGAATATCATGGAAGAGAGCTGGACAAAATCTAAGGGCCAGAGGGTAGGAGGAATACTGGGAAGCATTTCTGAACATATGGCCATGTGATAACACACATCAGGTGTGTTACCTGCACAAACCTGTACAAAAATCAGATCAGACCCTTCAAGAGTCCATCATGGATGAGAAAGGAGTTAAGAGTCCCCGCCTCTCCCTCAGTACTCATCAGAGGCTAACAGCTACAGGAAGGAGGGCATTTCCTTTAGAAATGTGGTACAGGGTAATAACCCATGGTCCAGTAAATAACCCATATGGCATACTGCTGCAAGTGCCCCTAACAAACCTCGATGGAACATGAACGTTTATAGACATACACACACACACACACACAAAGAGACAGACAGACGGACGGACGGACGGACAGATGGACAGACAGACAGACATGAAAGTAGCAGGGGATCTTGTTGAAAGAAGGGGCAAGACAGGAGTGAGAGGCGGATAACAGAGAGTGCATATTATCAAAACATTATACACGTACAAATGAATCAATCAAAAATGTAAACAATGTTTTAAGTGTAAACAGTTCTTTGTCTGTACAGGCACGGCGAGCTATTCTGAGCCATTTTAATATTTGAAATGCTTATGCCAAAAAGGCAGGTTAACATGACATCAGCAGGCTAAAGATCTAAAGAGTAAATTCTCAGTTTGCGGTCATTTAATAAGCATGCTTCTTTCTAACAACCCAAAAGTCTATCTTTTGATCATAAACAGTAAGTAAATTACCCCATAATTTCAAAGTCCTACCTTTTGTGCATCTCCTGTGAAATACGCAATGGCCAGGGTAGGCAGAATCATGAACAGTGCATTGTAATAGAGCAAACCATACTTTCCCAGCTCCTAGGTAATAAACAAGTATTTCAGTTGGTTCTAGAAAACAGGTATATTTAAACATAAAGCGATTACTATTCCAATTACATATGTATATAATGTTGGGTGATTTTTAAAGTTTAAAAAGTATTAATTTAAATAATTAACCTTTAAATACTTAGCCTTTAGGGTTGAAATGCAACCCCAGGTCACTCTGTCACAGGACTCCAGCTGACTGACTATAAACAGCCCTGAGGTCACAGCTCGGTTTTCCTAAAACCCTCTCAGTGTGGGCATTACTGCCCTAGGTTAAACCAAATAATAGGGAAGCTACAACTGTATCAATGGAGAGGTGTGCGTCTTTGTACAGTACCAGGAAAAGACCAACAGTGAGACTACAAGACCCTTGACAACAAGTATCCATGACTCAACATGAACTAGGCTAGAGCAGAGGGTATGCAGGACACACAAACACAGACACCATCCACGTAACTGACAAGTGACAAAACCACAAATGTCCACACTCTTGGTTTCTCTCTTCCCATTCTGATGACTTTCAATGTCATTCTCTCTTATGACACTACAAGTTGTTCTAATGGCAGATCTCACTACATAGCACAGGCTGGACTTGAACTCATGATGGTCTTGGCTCAGCCTCTGGAGTACTGGGATTACAATGTTGCCACCACATGCAGATTCAATTATTCATTCGTTCCTTCCTTCACTTATCTATCTATTTATTCATTTATTTATTTATGCAGAATCTCATATATCCCAGGCTGGTTTCAAACTCACTGCATAGTTAAGGATGAAGCTGAATTTCTGACGTCTTTGCCTACAACTCTATAGAGCTCTGGGACTCATCTGGCTTATGTGGTACTAGGAACTAAACCAAGGATTTCATGCATGTTGGGCATGCTTTATATCAACTAAGCTACATTGGGCATGATAGCACACACCTTTAATTCCAGCACTCATTCATGAATTCAAGTTAAGATGGCTCTATATAGCAAGTTCCAGACCAGCCAGGGCTGCACAATGAGACCATATCTTAAAATTAAGTAATTTAAAAACTTATCTCCAAAGAAATCAACCTAGCTATACCCCAGACCCATAAATAGGCTTTAGAGTTTTAATATAAGTAAGCCATAAGCCATTTCCAAGTGTGGAACTGAAGAGCTCTCTTCAAAGACTAAAATCCTCAGAAACAATTATTTTCTTCTAGGTTTTGGGATATATTCTAAACAATGATATCCAAAACACTAGTCACTAGCCATATGTAGCTAATTCAATTATAATTACACAAAACCACTAATTTGGTTTTTCAGATATGCCAATACAAGCATTCCCAGAAGCCATGTCTGTAGTGAGAGCAGAGACAATGACCACCATCACAGAAGCTTCTGTGGAGCAGTCTGGTTCCAGAGACCTGAGGCTGCTGGTTCACTGCAGAGCAGGCCTTAGTATCCACTTTGGGAAGCAGCAAATGAGCTAGAGGTAACATCAGTGTAAGCCCAAGATGCTATCTGTCCTCTTTTTAAAAAAGATAAGAAATTGTTACTAGTAACATCAGTTAAAATGATATCATCACATAGACACCAAGTGGGGAAATGGAGGAGGAGAGCAGGCACTTTAAAGAAAGTGCTAGCAACACATCTGTAGTTTCTTTAGTGGAGGAAAAAGCAAAACAACAACAACAAAAAAACAAAAACAAACAAAAAACCTGCTAAGAATAAGGAAACCCTCCACACAGCACACTGTACTCTTTTCTGAGGGAAATGCAAAGCCCTGGTCAACTGGAAACTACCTCAAAACAAAAACTACCAGGAATCCACAAAGATTGCCAACACTCTTAATCCAGATATTTGTTTTTACCTGTCATCTGAGCTCCAAAATGTACTTGAAGTAATTTCAGAAATACTTTACACAAAATAGAGCAGATAAGGAACCAAATGGGTAAGGCCATCTTACTAAGACAAAATACAAGCAGGAACAGATGTCAGTCACAAGATTCAGTTACGAGATAAACACATATCAGCTGCTCAGGAAAAACGATGGCGATATCTGAGATGAATATCGATGTGAGCCTCCATGAGGCCCATTAGGAAATGAAGGACAACTCCTTAACTAAGAGCTCTATGACAAAGAAAGCCAAAATTCAGATAGCTTTTTCCTTAAGGTAACTTAACCGTACAACTCAGCCAACAACACAGGCCTCAAACACTTGGTTTCTGAGGGTCTGGACTGATGTAAGTCACAACTGAATGTGTCTATATGTAAAGTAGATTGTGAGCAAGACAGAGTGTTGTGGAAGCACTTGTGTGCACACTGCAACGAGAGGCAGAAGCCAGGAGTGCAGCGCTCGCTGAGGGCAGGCCCAGCACGCCCTAGCGCTCAGCCATCCTTGTTCCAAGCCCCTTCCAGCACTCACTTGCTAACCGCCCAAATTTCCCTATACAACTTTCTCACCTCAGGCCCCTCACTGAGTCTTCAGAATACAACCATAATCATGAAGACATTGTTCTTTGTGAATATTTCTCACTTCTCCTACCTCACTCTAAGTCAACATTCACACACGTCCTTTTG
This sequence comes from Mastomys coucha, assembly GCF_008632895.1. Taxonomy (NCBI): domain Eukaryota; kingdom Metazoa; phylum Chordata; class Mammalia; order Rodentia; family Muridae; genus Mastomys; species Mastomys coucha. Next base: position 62,440,767 of record NW_022196900.1, read on the forward strand.
AATAGCCAGTATTACAATCTAATTTAACTTAAAAGGATTTCATCATCTTTTTTTTTTCCCCTTGGGTTGTTTGTTTGTTTAAGATAGTGTTTTACTCTATAGTCCAGGCTGGCCTCATTATGCACCCCAGGCAGATTTTGAACAGTGATATCCTTCTGCCTCAGTTACCTGAGTGCTGGGACTCCAGGCATGAACCACAGTGCCTTGTAATCATAAATTTATTGTATTAGCATGAACACGTATACACACTATGTCCTTTCAACTCTCTTAAGTATGTTTCTTTATTCCATGCTTTCCCCACCATCCGAGAGCATCCAATGAAGAAGCTGAAAAGTGCTACTTACTTTCGAATCTAACTTCTGTTTCACGTATGCACCATTTGCTGCTGTCAGGACATCATTGATCAAAATAAAAATATATCCTTCCAGATCAAATGCCAAGTCAGAGCTGCCGAACATAAGCAACACTTTAAGATCACCTTAAAAAATACGACGTTAATTTCGAACAGATCTGGGTCAAACTACTTGCAAGAACATGTTCTCATCTAGGTAGATCTCATGCATTTCAGCAGCTACCAGCATTTCCTAAGACTTGGCCACATTTGTCAATTTTATGAGAAACATCCACGCTTACACATGTCACCACAATGAGTCAATCATGCAGCCAGACATCATGGCAACATCTGTCACAGCAGTACTTAGGAGGCTGTGGCAGGACAGCAGGCTAAAGCCAGTGTGGGCTACAGACAGAGCTCCAGGACAGCCTGGCCTACAGCCAGTGGGGAATATAGACAGAGCTGCAGGGCAACCTGGACTACATAGCTGAGACCCTACCTCAAACAAACCACATACACAAACACACACACACATACACACAAACACACACACTAATTATTATTTTGGTTTGTTGTATACTGCTTTAAAGTCAAAATCAGATAATAAGCAACCAAATTTACCATTACCATCTGTGAGAGCAGAAGGCATTGGTCTCGAGCATAAGGAAGCCAAAGGATGAAGCTGTGAATAAGTCTTTTTTTTTTTTTCAAAGATTCACATAAAATGTTGGAGTAACTTGTCATTGGGTGGCATTTCTGGAGAATGATGACAGTTCTGATATATCAAACTGTAAGAGTGCATAAGCAAGTACTAAGAGGTTAAGTAGCTAAACAGTGACAAGGTAGAGAGACCCAAACAGCAAGGTCCCTAAAACTTACTAGGCTGATTAGCACAAGCACTCAGCAAATATGAAACCCGAATGAAAATTTATCGGTGTACCTGCAGTGTGCTCTGACACCCCCACGGTCTCTGGTTTTGGAAAGACACTATATATTCATGGATGAGCTAGTAAAGGGAGTCCTTTAGTGCCACGCACACTTGCGTGATGGCGGTATTTGAGGCGAAAACTTAAAAGAAAGTCAGTCTCCTGCCTCCGCATTGACGCCTGGCGCCCCAAACTCAGAGGTGGCCCAGATATGTCCTCGTACTAGTGTGCTAGGAACTCACCAAGATATCATTTTCTTACAGCTAGCAAGAGAAAATTCGGACATTGCTTTCTGACCTTCACCAATGTTTCCAACTATCCTAGTTTAATGTTTTAAGTACTAGAGAGTAATTGAAAGGTTTCTCTCACTCTAAGACATTAGCTGAAAGTGTTAGGTCGAGATTCTCCTCTGCCTGCCTCCAGCAAGAACCAGAGAATTAGCATAAGAATACCTCAACAGAGAGGGCTCCACCCCTCTTCCTCCTGCTTCACACCTAGCTACCAGACCCTGCTGACCTTGGGTGTGGAGGGTCGCTTGCCTACGTGACTTCAGTCTAGCACTAGGACTGGAAGAAGAAAGACTTGGACACATATGCAGGACTAGCACTAGAACTTAGATGGGCTAGGACTCAGATTCATGTATCTCTCGCAGTCCCCCGGGCCCAGAGCACTTGGGCCCGGGGGATGCAGCACTAGTACGAGGACATATCTGGGCCACCTCTGAGTTTGGGGTGCCAGGCGTCAATGCGGAGGCAGGAGACTGACTTTCCTTGAAGTTTTCGCCTCAAATACCGCCATCACGCAAGTGTGCGTGGCACTTTAGGCCACTGCAACTTCAGGCCAAAGGGAGAAGCAGGAAGGCCCTGCTGTTTAGTTCTCACTGGCATGGAGGAACTGTTTTAAAATGCAATGGGTTTAATATGGCACCTCTCAGAAGAAAGGCAGGTGGCTAATACTGAATACTTCTCAAGGAAGACAAGGCAACATAGAGGGAAAGACAGTCAGCTCTGCAGCCGAATTCCAGGAACCAATGTTGTTGTCGTCTTTTTTTTTTTCCTCTAAGAATGAAATTTCAGTGTCAGCAAGATGACACTGACAGGCACTTGCCACTAAGCCTGATGATCTTCCTATTCCCAGGACCCACATGGGGAAGAGAGGACAGACAGCCACAAGTTGTCCTCTGACCTCTGTACATGTATGCTGTGGCACATATGCACACATACAAAATAACTATGTATAATAAAAATATTTTAAAAAAGAGAATGGACTCTCACTTGGAGATTTAATGTAAGACAGAGTTTGATTTTTACACCCTTACTACATACACTCATACCACAGGCATATGATGAAAGGTATAATTAATTAATGAGCCAAAGAAGTACAGTGGACTCCCAAAGGAAAACAAGTGTGCAGTGTAGTTAGTAAATGTCTACACACCCAAGCTGGGTACCATGTCTCGAAGGCTTCTAGACATCCCTTCAACTTTCAGTCTTTGGGTATATATTTTCCCCATGCCTGCTGCCTTCCCTTCTTCCTGTCTACAAATGTATACAATATTCAGTAATCAAAGTGGGGTAACTTGTATTTTCTTCATTTTAAAAGTGTGTCATGGCTTTGTGTCTTCCTCCAAATGATAAATGCTTCAGCAATCTAATAGAGTAACCAAGTCATGACATTTGTGATATGTCCTAAGAAAGGACAAACAAGGTGATAATCCTACTCCTTTTTCCACAAAGGAAAAAGATTCATTGCCCTCTCCTTGTTTCACAAAAGGGCAGATGCTGCTGCCTATAATAGCATAAAAAGAGAAAGAATTAAGATGCTATCAAACCACAGGTCTGGCTTCAGACAGACTCAGTCTCCAGCCTTGCTGCTGACTAATTGTAACCTTTAGAAATTATAGAAAGACTGAGCTCCTTCAACTATAAAGCAGAAAAATTATATCTCTTAGAACTGAAAAGAATACAGAAATGTGCCAATGCTGAATATACTGTGGTCACTAAGCAGAAAACAATATAGGATCCTAAATTATATACAATGACTTTAGGAATCTACTAATCTATATCTCACTAGCTTTGATCTAATATCGCCTAAAAGATTTAATGTTTGATGCCTTCTGAGTAGTTTTCAAAGATGCTCAAGATGTATTATTAATAACTATTGATAATTAAAACACAAGTTCTATATGCCACATCTTACCTGGCAGCTACGAAGGCTCCAATGATCATTGCAAATACAGTCATCTTAATACCCCAAGAGAAAGTCTTCCTATAAAGTAATTTTAAATATGCACACATGTGACTTTATCCATGTAGACTCATTTTACATCAATGATTTAAAAAGGGAAATGCTTTCTTTAAAAAAGACAAACACAATTTCAAATATTTCCAAGAAACTAGATATTTAAAAGACGAAATAAAAACTCCTTTTGTTATAGAAATAACTATATCCATTTCTCATTCTTACCATTTGTTTATTATGAGTTGGAATTTCTATGTCAATGTAATAAGTATAAAAATGTCATACATGTTTGTAGTAAAACCACTCAAGACACAAACACCATTTAAAACTTACACCTAGGATTCTGAGCTGGCTCTGCTTAATAGCAGCAATAGAAACAAGAGCTCTAGACAGCACATCCTATGTTCAGCAAATTTCTAACTGTGGTCTGTAACCTTCCCCATTCTATTATTATGACAGCAAGGCAATCAGCCTGCTTAAACTTCTCAAAATTTAAAGTAGAAGAGAGAGAGATAATTTAATATCTCATATATACTAGATATCTTTTCAATGTGTATGCAAAGAATAATATATGGGGCTGGAGAAATGGCTCAGGAGTTAGATACCTAGCACCCCTATGATACTTCTCACCACTGCCTATAAAACCTCAGCTATGGGAAATCTAACACTTTCTTCTGGCCTCAGACAATCACACATGGAGCGTAACTCATCGACACAAACACATGCACATAGCTAGTATTAGTTATCATGTTGTGATAACATTATCTAACTAATCACAGCTAATCTAACTAATCATAACTAATCTATCATAACATTATCTATTAACTAACACTAGTTATCAGTTATCATAACATTATCAATCTTATAACTGGGGAAAATATATTACAAGTAAAACTCACTTGAGTAGAGCGCCCTCAGCAAACATTGTAAACAGAATGGAGAACCTTCTCAGAACTGTAAACATGGGCAGGCTGCAAAAGAAAAACGAGGAAGTAAACTGAGGCTTGAAAGTATGTAACTATAAATCAAGACAGTAGTTTCAAACAATGCTCATCCCTCTCTGACTGCATGCAAGGTCTGTACTGATTAACCATATTACCCTGGAGAAGTTTTTTTGTTTTGTTTTGTTTTGTTTTGTTTTATTTAAAAGCCTCTAAAACATTAACTACAAAATGTTAAGACTATGCATGCTCTTAAGTTTCACTCTGATAATTATGCAAATACCCTGACCAGGCCACATTAGTCTCTAATAGGGAAGGCTTCTTTCTTTCTTCCTCACTGAGCTGACTTCCCTCTACACCAGGAAGGAAATGTTGATGAAAATCTTATCCATGAAACACTTTTACGGATATTCCTCTAAATCTTAGAGCAGTTTGCTTGCACTAATCAAACATCCAGCCTCTTATAATGTAAGAGTTTCTGAATATATTTCGCTCTAGAATGCTTTCTACTTGTCTCACAGTCAAAGACAGAGTGTGAATGCATGGATGGATGGGATTTTAAAAGAGTAAATTTTGTATAAGCAGCACTCTACAGTAGGCCAGCATTTCCTTCCTGGTTCATAATGTGATGGGAAAGAATTCCCTCCTAGCGACAAATCTGACTTCCTAGGAGCTCCCCTCAGAGACAGTCTGGTCATTCTATCAGAGGTCTTAGTTTAAAAAATAAAAATAAAAAGGAGACAAAAAAAACCTTTTGCCTGTGGTTTGTTTTGGTTTTTAAGATTTTATTTCTAATTGTACATACATATGTGTGGGTATGTGCATGCCAGCAAAGGTGTCTCAAGAGGCCAGAAGAGAGTGTTGGATATCCTGTGAACTGCCTGGTTTGAATGCTGGGTCCTTGGGAAGAGCAGCCAGCGCTCTTAAGCCATCTCTTCAGCCCCCCTCCTCACCGCTTACAGTCATGTAATATGTCAGGGCTTCACTCAGTTCATGTAGGTTTCACCAAAACTATTTTCCACTGTGTATTTACCACACATATACTACCATAAAGTCCGAAGCTGGGAACTAAGAGATGAGAGGGCGATGTGTAATACTGCCATAGAGCACAGCTACTGCTTCTTTCTAAAGTGGCTGGCTTTCGGGTTACAAGGTCATAGTGGATGTATTCATGTTTGAATCAAGATTCCATTTGACTTTAACCACTCCGTGCTAAAAGGGCACCTGTGGAGAATCTGTCCATCACCCGACTGGCTGTTAGGGCAGCATTCTGGAGACACAGGCAAGTGGAGTGCCGCAAATTCAAGGCCAGTCTGGGTTACATGGTGTGTTCCAGGTCATCTATCTGAGCCTATAAACCTGGCATAAATCTTTCTCTGTGGCAGAACTACAAAAATAATGAAAACCTACTGCACCACTGATAATATTTGAACACTTCTAACATAAAGTAAGAAGTGAGACAGGAAACAAAAGTCATTCCTTAACTTTAAATAAACAACTTGTAACCAAAACTTTGGGTTCAGTCTCCATCATTTGACAGTGGAAACTTCCTGGTGTTTTTGTGTCCTCCCCCTCTCACCACCACCACACACACACACTCTCTCCCACCAACCCCTCCCATAGTCAATCGTAACACATCAACACGACATCATTTGTATTTAACTTTAAAATCATATTATTTTAACCCGACTAGAAAAATAAAGTTAACCATACTTCAGTTTCTTTGTGCTGAACAGTCCCGTGATTTGGTTCCCAAAATATAGGAGAGGTAGTGGAAACGTCTGGAAAAGTGAAAAGGGTAACGTATCTCAATAATAAAGACACTGATGGCAAAGTCCTTTCAAACAGAAACAGCCTTGTTTAAATAGTCAAATTCTTTCCACTTGAAACATAAGATTAGCTCCCATAAACAGTACTGACCCCCATGACACTCCCAAACATCAACTATCCTTGGCAGAAGAGGGGATGGCGGGAAGAAAGGAGACAAAAATATGAACGTAATCAACCAAGTGAGGCAGAAACATCACTTGCTTAAAAATATGGTACTATATGAGTCCTGAGACAGGGAAACATTCTGGCTCCACTTATGGGGTCTCACAGAATCATAGAGAAGAGTAAGAAAACACCTCCAAAAAATAAAAAGAGAATAATGAAATCAGAAGATCATGGCTAAAGTGGGGAGATCTGTTTCCAGAAACTCCTGAATTAAAACAGAAGGCTCTTCTATCTTCATTTTCAAGAGACAGACGTTGTCTCTTGAGTTCCCTGTGGCCTGTTTTCTCTAGCTTTGCTATACACACTTGTAGACTAGGGTTGGAGCTAGACTTCATTTTTAAATATTCAAGTTGATTTTTTTTTTTTGCCCTTAAGCCACAGAATGGCTCCTTTTTATAAAATAAAGTATCCCTTCTTTCTCACTTTTACCTTTCGAGGTACATTTCTGTCAAAGTCAGGAAACTTGACTACTCTGAGTGCCTTTCCCACCCAGAGAACCGCTACCGTGGCCACCATCTGCAAACAGAGAACACACACAGATGCACTGTTCTGCCTAGAAAGACACACACAGAACTTCTGACAACACAGACCACGGGATGCCCAAGATTCCAACTAACCTGGCCAAGTCCAACACATAGCGAGGATGGAAATCTACAAAAGGGGTAAAGAAAGGGGGTTAAAAACGGCCAGAAAGTCCCCCAAAGCACAGTGAATTCAACTTCTGTACTGACAGCCTTAAAAAACGCATTGATTCAATCCACAGCGATACCTGCCCCTCCAATTAAAAAATTAAAAATTAAAAAAAAAAATCTTAGATTTTGTAGCCTAGGGCGACCACTTGTCTGGTCATGTCCTGTTTTCACAATTCCCCTCAGCTTCCTGCAACGGATTTTTCCAGAAAGTTAAGCCTCGGAGATCTAGTCAACGGTTTGAAATCTTTTAAATGAATCTTGTGGGGAAACACACAAACACAAACTTCTGCCCCGGAGTCCCAGTGACAGCCGGGACGGCGCGTGGGCGTGCGGCCGCGCCGGTCCCGGGGCTGTCAGCCTCGCGGGTCCCTAGTCCCTGGGCACCGGCCTCGTTGTGTCGCCCTGACCCCCAGCCCTGACGGTGCGGCGGGGAGCGTGGTCGAGGGCATCCCCCGGTGGGCTCGAACCTCCGTCCCCGCCGCCGCGCCTCAGCCGCCGCCCGCCCGCCAGCCCGGCCACCTGTAGTTGGTGAGCACGCTCTTGTTGACCACCACGAGGAGGAAGGAGCTCACGCCGTAGAAACCGGCGGCCAGCAGCTTCAGGAACACCGTTAGCGTTTCGGCCGGCGCCATCCCCAGCTCCTCCTCATCTCTGTGTGTGGAGGATTTCGCGGGGGCTTCTCCTTTAACCGGAGCATGCTGACGTCTGTGGACTTCCGCCATGGCGGCGGCAGCGGCGGCGGTGGCGGTGGTGGCGGCTGCGGCGCGGGCCTGCGAGCGATCGAGCAAGCGAGCGGGTCGGCGGGGGTCTGGGCCTGGCGGAGCGGGTTTGCGGAGGAGCGCGGGCCTGGCGGTGCGGGACGCGGGCCTGGCGTGGCGGGGCCCGGGCTGCGGGAGCGGGCCCGGCGATGCGGGGCGCGGGCCCTGAGCGCCGGGGCTCCGCGGTGCGGGCCTAGCGTAGCGGCGGAGGCTCGGGAGGGACCCGGCGGCTCGCGGCAGGGCTTCGCGGGTTGTGCTGGCCACAGCTCCCCGCACTGCCGCCGCCCGTCCCCGCCCAGGGGTTGGGACACTGGGGTTCACACCCTCGGGGACTTTGCCCTGGCATGGTGCCTCGCGGGGTCAGGGAAGGGCCCGGGCTGGCTCTGCGGGGCTGGGGCTGGAGAGAAGCCGGGGACCCGGCATGGGCTCCGGGAGCAGCCAGGACACTAGCCGGCGACCACTGAGCCGGGCTGGTGAGCACAGTGTCGCGCCTGCGCACGAATGCGCGCTGGATCCCCCTGCGGGGAGCATGGGGGTTCTGCGGGAGCCCGGCTGCAGGCCTAGTAGTACCTCCCTGCTCTCGAACGAGGCTGGCAGAGAAGTGATGCCCCTGTTGCATCCTCAGTTATCCTGAATGCTCTTCTTGGCTCCTCTTAGGAGGATTCGATGGACTCTGAACCTTCACCTCGCGACCTCTGTTGTGTAAAACCAGTTCTGTTTTCTTCACACAGTGCGGTCACACAAGCAAAAAAATACCTGTCTAAGCAAGGACATTACATTCCTACTTTTAAAAAGAAAGTTTTGAATTATTTCCCCAAATTCTCCATCTTCTTAAGTTTCTTTTTTGTATTTTTTAACTTTGGTAAAAATAACAGTTTGTTGTTTTAATCCCTGAATGAGCAACTCTCACCAGGCACCCTCCCCAAAACATTCTCCATGTCAGATGGAAACACTTTTGGGAACTAAGCAATCATTTCCTGTACTCTCCACCAAACCAAGTAACCTGTGTTCTGCTCTCAATCTCTGTAAATCTGACTATTCTGTGTGTCACGTAGATGAACAATCACACAACATTTACCCATTCATGACTGGCTTATGCCAACTGCATAGTGTGTTCAAGGTGCATCCATCCTGGAACGTGTATCAGAGCTGCAACTCCTGGCAGCCAGCATGGCATTCTTAACTGTTGGCAACCTCTTTTGCCACACCTCCAGATGCCCGGCTTCTCCCCTTTCCTGAGTTGTAGCTAAATCAACAAGGTTCATGTCTCTTTCTTCACTTCCGTTTTATAATGTCCCTTGAAGTATTACTTTTCCTTCTATATTGGGCAAAACATTGCCTGTTTTCTGGGTAGCCTGTCTGCAGAGATCCTTTTCAGGCCTTTTGAAAAGTGACCTCTCCCTCTGTGCCTTTCCCATCCCACACACTGCTTTCAGAGTGTCTTACTCTCTGTGCTATCTTAACATATGACCCATGACTGGGTTGTTTATAGAGAACAAACAGTCTGGACAGTTTTGGAGAATAAGAAATGCAAAATCAAAAAGCACTACCACATAAGGTGTATCTGTTAAGGGCTAAGCTCTCTGATTCTAAGATGGCGCTTTGATCACTAGTCTTGGGAAGGTGAAAACCACTGTCCGTGGACAGCGGAAGAAACAGAAGGACAAAGAAGAGCAAGTGCTAACTGAAGGCTGGTGTCTGCAGTGTGAGCTCTGTGCTAAAGGCCTGACTTCCTGATTCAGTCACATTGACAGTTGTTCCCATGTATCGAAGTCACCCAAAATGGAAATAATTAGAAAATTATGGAGCTAGGAAACGATGTTTTTCTCTGCCTAAAACCATATTTACAAAAATTAACAGATATTTAGAAGGCCCATCACAGGCCACGGTCTAAAACGTGGGTTCTCTCATTCCTGACAATGATTGGGCTACTGTGTGCCATCTGTAAAAGGCCATGGAGTCAACTGATTAAAGATTCTCACTTGGGCCGGGCGGTGGTGGCGCCCGCCTTTGGCAGAGGCATGCGGATCTCTGAGTTCGAGGCCAGGGCAGCCAGGGCTACACAGAGAAACCCTATCTCGAAAAACCAAAAAAAAAAAAAAGATTCTCACTCGGTGCTTACAGAGGTACAATGTGGCCATACTCAGGTAGGCTGTCTCTCCTAAAGCATGTGTAATTAGAATTAGGGTGCTTTTGTTATCTTAAGTACTCAGACCTATTTCTTAACCTCAGTAATATTAATTACAGAATTATGTATGGGAGGTTTTACATTATTTGATACAATAATCTAATCTCAATGCTGAAATATATGAAGGAGTTATAGGGTTGCAAAGGCTACAGCGAATACTCTCACTGAGCTATGAATCTGCTCTATTTTGAAAGATCAGTTTGTGGGTTGCTAAATTTTTACACCTCTCTGGGTAGGATTACTACCAGAAAAGTCTTTGTAATTATTGTTATTTAAGATGTGTTTGATAATAATTCTTGTGTGCTTGTGTATATGAATGAACACTTTGCATGTGGGCACCCACAGAGCTGGAGTTAAGTAGTTTTGAGCCTCCTCATGTTAGTCCTGGAAACCAGACTCCAGCTCTCTGCCAAAGCAGCAAGTGTTCTTAACAGATGGGCCATCGCCCCAGATCTCTGTAGTTAAATCACATTTTCAAAATGAAAACATTGCTGTCAGTCATTCTGGTTTTCCATCAAAGACAACAGATTCCACATTTTTAAAGTGTAACTCACTTGTTTTCCCTACTCTTCTTCCGTTCCTTGGCTC
>NW_022196900.1:62451531-62489031 GCF_008632895.1 Mastomys coucha
GTGTGTGTGTGTGTGTGTGTGTGTGTGTATGAATGTACTTGACTGCATGCATGTCTGTGTACCATGTGCAATCTCTGAACTCTGGGAATCCAGAGAAGGGCACTGGCTCTCCTGGAACTGGTACAGATGACTGTGAGCCACCGTGTGGGTTCTGGAAATCAAGCTCAGGTCCTCTAAGAGCAGTAAGTGCTCCTAAGCCCAAGCCTCTCCAGTCCCTTTTAGGACTCTGTCCATGCTCAGTTCTGTTTGTCAGTTGCTTGTCTTGTTGTGAGCCTACATTGGTGACTTCCTGAAACAGCCTACCTTAGAGTCAGGAAACAAACTTCACTGAGGTTTGCTATCTAAAGAATGTGTTTAAAATTCAGAGTACCAAAGAGCATGGGAAGAGTGTGTCACTTCTTTGCACTTGTCTACTTGGGCTGGAAGGAGCCAGCTGAGTGATTCCTGATGGGGGACCTGGAAATGCTACTGTAATTCACACTCTGATCTCCCCTTAGTGACTCCAAGAAATAGGCGTGGTAAACAACGTAGCACTAGGAAAGCATACATTGGGAGGGAGTGTCAATAAGACCCTGGTTTCTCTAATCTGATGTGATGCATAGATGTTTGGCCCAGGTCTGTCCAACACACACTTGGAAATCATATGCTGAACGGGACTGGTAATAAAGCTGAATGGGCTTTACAGTTACCAAATACCAATTACAACCTGGGAACACACCCAGCTCCTGTCTGAAAGCTCTCTATTCGTATTCTGATTCTAGACTCAATGTCATGTAAAAGTGTAGTGTGTAGACCAAAAGAACTCATCTCTAATGTTAGCATGGTGCTGCATCAGAGCTTACCCTTGCATACTGCTTGTCAGGGAGGCCCCCTTTTTTATTCTTGCTAGCTCATTGCTATAGCTGTATATGCATATCCCTACCTTTTTTGTCTGAGCAGAGAAAATCCACAATAAAGGTTTTCTTCAGAGTAACATAGGCAGTAAATAGGATTTACAGTAAATATTATCCCCCAGGCTTTAAGGATACCCAAGTTTAATTCTCTCCTTTGTTACTGAAATAAAATACCCTTCTGTTCCTATCACACCTGCATCCAATCTGGGCACCTGACTCCAAGAGAAAAATGAGCTGTCTCTGGTCTTTAGATATCTAAAAGGCCTCCAGGCAGAAGTAAGATGTTAAAAATGGAACAAAGCAAAGCAAAAAAAAAAAAAAAAATTGTTCCCAAGGCTTAGAAACAAGAAGGGTGATTACTGCATGTCCTTTCCGTGGAGTAAACTGATTTATCAAATGAAGACTTGACGCACTAAGCCAGCAGGGATGTGCACCTTGGGCTACTTAGAAGACTTCAGCGTGTAGAAAACCAGTGTTAGTACAAATCATCAGGCTACTATGTAGAAATCACAGCTTCAGAACCTTGCCTTCTGGCCTTACAGAGTGCTCATCAGCTTTACCTTCGTTAGCATATTCCGCTCAGTGTTCCTCTGTCTATATAGTATAAGTCAGTCTTCATATGTTCTTGCAAATGAATCCAGCATCTTACTCTGTTTATTCAGTGGTGGGTTAAATAAAACTGAAGTTTTGAATCAGAATCATTTTGTTGTTTTTTTTTCTTTTCTTGAAAATAGATTTTTTTATACATATATTTTAATGATGGTTTTTCCTTCCCCTACAGTTCCTCCCAGTTCTTCCCCACATCCCCTCCCATCCTAATCCACACTCTTCTGTCTCTTCTTAGAAAACAAAAGGGCATCTAATAATAATAATAAAGTAAGATAAAACAAGGCTGGAGAGATCGCTCAGTGGTTAAGAGCACTGACTGCCCTTCCAGAGGTCCTGAGTTCAAATCCCAGCACCTACATGCTCACTCACAACCATCTGTAACAGGATCTGATTCCCTCTTCTGGTGTGTCTGAAGACAGCAACAGTGTACTCACATACATAGAATAAATAAATAAATCTTTAAGAAGAAGAAGGAGGAGGAGGCGGAGGAGGAGGAGGAGGAGGAAAAGAAGCAGCCGGGCAGTAGTGGCGCATGCCTTTAATCCCAGCACTTGGGAGGCAGAGGCAGGCGGGTTTCTGAGTTCAAGGCCAGCCTGGTCTACAGAGTGAGTTCCAGGACAGCCAGGGCTACACAGGGAAAATCCTGTCTCAAAACAAAACAAAAAAAAAAAGAAAGAAAGAAAGAAAGAAAGAAAGAGAAAAAAAGAGTGAAACAAAACCAAACAAATCAGAATACGATAAAACAAACAGTAGAAAAAGAGCCAAAGAAAAAGCACATAGAAACAGAGACACACTCGTTCACTCACATAAGCATCTCATTAAAACCCCAAACTAGCAGCTATAATATATACACAAAGAACCTACAAGGTAAATAATAATACATAGATTGTTTTCAAAAGCCCACATTCAATATTATGAGACAACAAACCTCCAAAGATGCCATTGAAGCTTTTTTTTTCCCTGTCATCATCTACTGTTGGGCCTTAAGAGTGGTTTATTTCCCTAGTGTGACTCCATTGGAGAAAACTAACTTTTCATTTGTAATGGTCATCAATTGGGAATAGCTTATGAGTTAAGGAAGTGTATCCACTTCTTATTTCAGCTCTTGGGCCCCATCTAAGGCAGACCTTGGCAAGCTTGTGCATGCTTCTTCAGTCTCTGTGAGCTTATATGTGCAGCAGTATTTAGCAGGCCATGTCTCCTTAGTGCTCTCTGCCAGGGGCTTATCCTGGCACCTGGTTCATGGAGTTGGCGGAGATCAAGGCTGAAGCCACTTTACCTTTGGCAGCTTCTGTCCTTCCCTTCTGTCTTTACCTCTGCTATGCTGTGACCCAAAGCCACTTGCTTCTGGCAATTAACTCCTGCTGACAGCAGCTGGGGATTAAAAAAAAGAGAGATTTAGTTATCTGAGCTCTTTTCTCTCTGGCTCAAGGGACCCTCGTGGCCAGGTGAGAGGCTCAGAGCTGGTTAACATCCTGAGTCAGAGAGAAAAGAAAAGGAACAAAGGGAGAGAGGGAGAGTCTCACACACACACACACACACACTCACACACACACACACACACACACACAGATCAGATCACGCAAATACACACACTTGGCCTGCCCTGACCACCTGTCTCATCATTTCCACAGGTGTTCATGCATACTTACATACACAGATACCCACACACATATGTATATAAATACATATAGACAGATAGACATATACTTTTGGTGAACGGAGCTGAGCCCCAAAAGCCACACTTTATTCCTCTTCTCAGCCTTTTATACATTCTTACACAAAAGTTCTTTATAAAATTGCCTCATAGGTGAAAGGTTACACAAAATGGGAGTTACAGAAGGATGTCAATAGTAAGTTCAAAGCAGTGTTTTATTCTATAAGCTCATTATAAGTTGAAAGCAACAATTTTGCATGCCTTGCTTTATTATGACGCACACCTGTGGCTGCACCCTTAGACCTGACCTAGAATGAATGTTTTTCTTAATCACAAATTTGTTCCAAGTCTCTTAGTGTAATTTATGAATGCTCATTGTATTCATTATGGAGCCATATCCTATGAGGAGGGAGCCCATTCTATTCTTGATTCTAACTTTATTACATCTTCTTGGCAAAACAATTAAAACCATCTCCTTCAACTTTCTTCTTAAAATTATTTGAATCAAATCAGAAATGCTATAAAGTAATTACTTCATCTAAACAGCATTAATTCATGAACATTCATCTTCATGTTGAGCTGCAGGAAATTTGCTCAATAGGGTGGGCTGATACTCAAGAATCATTAGGCTGTGTGATAATAGCAGGAAATGCTTATCAACAGCGAGAAGCAATGCTGGGATGAAGTCTCTGGAGCTATGTCTCTCCAGAGTGCACCTCTCACAATGGTGGGCCAGTTCCAGGAAACTCACTTGCTTGCCATAACCTTTCCTAGATGGCTTCTGTCAGTTCTTCATCCTTTCTGGCTCTAATCCTTCAGCTTCCTCTCCTATAGAATCCTCTGAGCACTGAGGGAAGGGGGTACACTATATGAAGGCGTGTCTCTGTCCTTCCTCACATGCCTAAGGCATTCTCTGATTGGCTTTGATAAAGCGCTGACAGCCTATAGCTAGGCAGGAAAGGGAAGGCGACACTGCTGAGCTGAGAGAGGGCGCTCTGGGAGAAGAAACAGAGGTGGGAAGATTCACCAGCATGACCAGGAGGTAGAAGAAACAGGTGCTGGGGCAGACAGAATGAGCGGTAAGGATCGCCTGGCAGGACATAAGCCAGGGATAGCTGGGGTTAGTTTGTATGAGCTAGCTGAGAGTCTGCCAGCTATACTGCCTAAGCTTTTATGAATAATAATAATAAATCTCTGTGTCTTCACAAGCTGGCAGTCCAAGAAAGTCCAGCAATGCCCTGAGGAGGTAGATTTGATGGAGATATCCCACTTAGGGCTGAGTACTCCAAAGCCTCTCGTTATCTGCTTATTTTCTGGCTGTGGGTCTCTGTATTTGTTCCCATCTACTGCAGGAGGAAGCTTCACTAACGACGGCTGAGCAAGACACTGATCTAAGAGGACAGCAGAATGTCCTTGGGAGTCATTTTGTTGCGACATTCCTTTAGCAGAACATAGTATTTGGTTTTCTCCTATGTCCCTAGGCTATCTAGTCTCAGATTCTTGGCCACTCAAGCAGCACTGGGTATGGGTTCCATCTCATGGAGCGAGCCTTAAGTCAAATCAGATATTGGTTGGTTACTCCTACAAGCTTTGTGACACTGCTGTACCAGCATATCTTGGAGGCAGGACACCATTTTAGATCAAAAGGGTTTGTGGCTGGGTTACCTTTCTCCTTCAGTAGCCAGCAGAGAAACTTCCAGTACAGTGAACTCTAGTCAATAGAAACGAAGGCTCTAGAGAACCACCAGCTCAACTTATCCATGTTCAATGAGTTGTATAGGTGTTGTCTTCAGCAATTGTGCAGAACACCCAATAACCCATTAGCCTGGATTGTTTGGGCTTTCCCATGGGACACCTTTGGCTAATGACTTGATTAAATGTAACCCATTCCTGATACTGGAAACTTCATTTAGACATGAGAGATACACTTCTTTAAGTGCTTCTCGGCCATTCAAGATTCCTCTGTTGAGAATTCTCTGTTTACCTACAGAGTCAACTAACCTGGGTCCATAGGGGCTCATAGAGACTGGGCCACCAACCAAGGAGCATGCAGGGGCTGGACCTAGGCCCCCTACACATTTGAAACAAATTTGCAGTTTGGTCTTCATGTGGATTCCTAACAGTGGAGTGGGGGCTGTCTCTGTCTCTGTTCCCTCCCATTGGATCCCCTTCCTCCTACCTGGACCACCTGGTTGAGCCTCAGTGGAAGAGGATATGCCTAGTCCTGCTGAGACTAGATGTCCTAGGGTAGGGTGCTACCCAAGGGGGTGGTGGTTCCCCCTTCTCTAAGAAGAAGGGAAAGGGGCAATGGGGGGAGGGGCTTGAAGGGGGTTGGGAGGAGAGAGTAGTAGTAGGGATGTAAAGTGAATTAGAAAAAAGACATGAGACACACCCAGTTGGGGCTTGGTCTCTTCCATTATTTGACCATTTCATTTGGATCCTATATATATATATATATATATATATATATATATATGTATATATATATATATATATATATTGCAGAAGCTTCTAACAAATAACCAAGATACAATTCACAGACCACATGAAGCTCAAGAAGAAGGAAGACCAAAGTATGGTGTGTTGGTCCTTCTTAGAAGGAAAACAAAATACTCACAGGAGCAAATATGGAGATAAAGTGTAGAGACTGAAGGAAAAGGCCAGCCAGAGACTGTCCCACCTGGGGATTCATCCCATATACAGTTACCAAACCCAGACACTATTGTGGATGCCAAGAAGTGCATGCTGAAAGGAACCTGATATGGCTGTCTCCTGAGGGAGACAGCCCTGCTAGAGCCTTACAAATACAGAGGCAGATGCTCACAACCAACCATTGGACTGATTGCGGGGTCCCCAATAGAGGAGTTAGAAAAAGGACTGAAGGAGTTGAAGGGGTTTGCAACTCCATAAGAAGAACAACAATATCAACCAACCAGACCCCCAGAGCTCACAGAGACTAAATTACCAACCAAGGAGTACACATGGCTTCAGCTGTATATGTAACAGAGAATGGCCTTGTCATACATCAATGCGAGGAGAGGTGCTTGGTCCTATGAAGGTTCAATAGATGCCCAAGTGTAGGAGAATCGAGGGCAGGGAGGTGAGAATGAGTCGGTGGGTGGTGGAACACCATCATAGAAGCAGAAGGAGGGAGGATGGGGTTTCTTCTGGGAGGGGAGAAACCGGGAAAAGGGATACTATTTGAAATGTAAATAAAGAAAATATCCAATTAAAAAGAAAAAAAAGAAGATAAAATGATGTATTTCTCCCCCTTCCAAAGAAGCTTCTAATGCATTAGGTTTCCATACACTTCCTCAAATGGTTCTTAGTTTTAACTGTCCGTCTCCATATCCCCTCCTTCAACTTCCCTCCCTTCCTCATTTGATCCTCCCCTTCTAGCTTTCTGCACCCATCCATCCATAACTATCTGTATTCTAGTTCTGCTTCTTAGGGAGCTCCATCCCTTCCCTCTAGTCCCTTGCTCTATACCTAGCCTCTGTGGTTATAAGGATAGTAGCTTGGTTATCACTGACTCAACATCTAACATCCACATAGAAACAAATGCATACCATATTTGTCTTTCTGGGTCTGGATTACCTTGCTCAGGAAATGTTTTTTTTTTTTTTTTCTTGTTCTACCCATTTACCTGTGAATTTCATGATTTCATTTTTCTAATGTTTGAGTAATATCTCATTGTGTAAATGAAACACATTATTTTTACCCATCCATCTTTCAACAGACATCTAGGTTATTTCCAAATTTTGGCTACTATAAATAGAGCAGCAATAGAGATGACTTTGTTCTTGGATGAAGTTTCCTTTGAGTATATGCTCAATAGTGATATAGCCGGATGTTGAGGTAGATCAACTTCCATCTTCCTGAGGAACTTCCACACTGATTTCCACAGTGGCTATACAAGTTTACACTCCCCCCAGCAATAGCTGAGTGGTCCCCTAACTCCACATCCTCACCAGCATGAGCTGTCATTTGTCATTGATCTTACTCATTCAGGCAGATGTATGATCTTTGCTTGTCATGACTTCATATAGAGTAACTCTCTACAGAACTTCTCATGATATTCTGGTGGCTTCTTGCTGCTTCTGCAGACTCAGCCAATTGGCAGAGCCTTGCGGTTTCTTTTGGATGGAACTGCCATTGCTGATTTGTGAATGGTGATTGCCAGAGTGGACTAGACTATATTTGTGTTGGTGTTTGGCTAGAAGACTGGACTACTGATACAAAGATTAGAATTTCCCCAAAGAACTATTTCTAAACAGGTCCACAAACCCCTTTTCCTAATAACCTTTCTTTTCCCCTACCTCTGGTGGGTGGTGGGCTAAAAGGGAAGTTGAAGAGCCCTTATTAAAGTAGGTTTTGAAAGATCTAAGCCAACAGCTCTATGCAACCAGGAGAAATATTTCCAGGTCTATTGTTTGCACTGTAATAAAGATGGTGAGATGTCATCTTAAATGTAACTATGTGATACTCTCAAGAGAGGCATTCTTTATGTCTAGATGCCCATGCTAAATTTCCGGTTCCCATGTTGGAGCAAGGAGGAGCCAGGCTCAGCTCAGGTGTTTAAGGATCTGGGGCAGATGTAGAAGTGGGCAAGGCTGGTGTGGAGTAGAGGGATTGGAGTTCCATGGGAGTGGGGCTCAAAAGGTGGAGGAAGAATGATGACTTGCAGCTGTTTTCATGGTACTTCCACTGTCAAACAACGAACATTTCTTGCAGATTTATAGTCAACTTACACTTAACACATGTGCCTAAGCACTTTGGTGTTATGCCATAGGACATTACCAACAAGGCAATTAAGTCAGGCTAGTAGTCTCAGACCTAGAACCCCTAGTACCAGAATGACTATTGAAACCTTAAATGTCATGTGGTAGAATCAGAACAATTGATAAGAAGCCTGTGAAGAAAACATCTTGGTAGCTACATGTTGCAGTTTGTGATGAGTATTAATATTGGTTGTTGACTGAATGTAGTGATGACTGAAAAGTTAATGAAACATACCCCTGATATGTCTGTTAGGTTGTTTGCAAACATGGTAGGCATATGGATTAGGATGCTGAGTGGGAAAACATCCCTGAACGTCGGTAGCACCATCTAAACTTGTCACAGCTTGGAGTGAATAAGTGGAAGAGGGAAGTTCCTTTGTGCACACATTTGAAACCCTATTTGGACAGGAGTATTTTTTGCTGTTGTTGCTGATACATGTAGACATCACATGTCAGACTCCTCAGCCTTTAAACACAGAATTACCAATGGGCCTCTGGTATAAGACCTTCAGCCTTGGGCTGACACTGCATCATTAGCCTCCAGTTCCTTGGAATGAGAGGCCCCAAATTTCCCTAACTCTCCAAGGTAGGAGTGGTCACTGTGGGACTCTTCAGCCTCTAATCTCGTAAATTGGCAAACAAACTCCCTTATAACTATAGATATCCTACTGATTCTGTTCACCAAGGACCCTAGTATGAAGCTTGAGGAGTTTTCAGAATATGATAAGCAAGTAAGTTGGTGAAAATTGTAATGGTCTGAGCTATTTGGGCAGCATGGCATAGGTAGGTTTGGGAGGGAAACAGGGTTTGTTCTGCTGCCATGTTTGTTGTACATGTTGTACAATCATGCAGATTGTACATGTGCAGAACAATTGAATCAAAAGAATGCACTGGCTCACCAGGATTTCTGCATCCTTTGAATTGAGACAGAGAAAAGAATCTGCTTTCTAATGCTTATAGTCTTCTAAATTTCTGTATTTGTTTGATTCAACTTGCTTGGTTGGTTTTTGAGACAGGTCTTAAATATCCTGAGCTGGATTTGTACTTGTTTTATAGCTTAGGCTGCCTCGGTCACCTATCCTCCCTGCCTCCATTTCTAAGAGCTGGGGTTGCCAGGGACACCACAAACAGAATCTGCTTTTAGTTTTCTATGAGATTAATTTCACCCAATCAAGAAATGGAGGCTAAAGCAAGACATGGTGGCACATGCCTGTAATCCTAGTGCTTGGAAGTGTAAGGCAGGAGAATGAAGAGTTCAAGGTCATCCTCAGCTGCACAACAAGTTCAGGCTAGCTTGAATTACATGAAATTGTGGTAAAGATGATGATGGTGTGGTCTTGGGTAGACAGAAAGGAAGGAAGTAAAATGGAAGGAAGTGAAAGGAGGAAGATGGAAGGACTGAAGAGGAAAGGAAGGGAGGAAGGAAAGAATGATGGAAAGAAGGAGGCGGCGAGGAAAGAAGGAAAAAGGAAGGAAAGACAGAAGGAAGAAAGGAAGAAGGAAAGATGGACATAATTGCTACCATCTCCAAGCTTTTAGGCTCTCCAGTGTAGAAAGGTCCATGGCAGGTGGGAGACCATGGATGCTATACAGTGTGTCTCCTCATGGCAGATGGGAGACCATGGATGTTATACAGTGTGTCTCCTCAAGAAATTAAGAAATGAGGAAAATTTCATTATGTTTTTTTGTACAGTCATTGTTTATGGTCTTTTACAGTTTAAATATAAAATGTCCCCAACAGGTTCATGTTTGGTCCCTAGCTGGTGGCACTATCATGGAATGGGAGGTTGTGAAACTTTATGAGATGAAACCTACTTGGAGAAATTAGGTCACAGGGATGGGTCCTTGTGCTTTCTGTTTTGTTTTCATTTTTCGAGACAGGGTTTCTCTGTGTAGCCCTGGCTGTCCTGGAACTCACTCTGTAGACCAGGCTGGCCTCGAACTCAGAAATCTGCCTGCCTCTGCCTCCCAAGTGCTGGGATTAAAGGTGTGTGCCACCACTACCCAGATCCTACTTTGTGCTTTATCTTATTCCAAGATCCTACTTTGGGTTCTCCTGCTGCAAACTCTGCTACTGTGACTCAGCAGCATGGGGCCAAGTGACCATAAATGGAGTCCTCTGAAACCACAAGCTGAAGTAAACCTTCTCCCACTCAAATAGTTCCCCCATTCTCTCAGATATTTTTGTCACAACTGTGCCAAAGAACCTAGTATGTGGCCAGTCAGGGCTATTCTTATCACTGTCCCCTATCCCCAAAGATTAATGTCCTCAGGAAAGTTCCATGCCATTTTAAAGAGATTGATTCAGATGTGTCTTTTTCATTTTTCTTAGGCTATGTTGGCCAACTGTATACATTTTGCATCCAGAAGACTCAAAGCCTACTTTATCATTACATTACTTATATACTTATATGAGTAACCCAAGATCATAAGGTATTAAGATGGGATGTTAACTTCTTAAGTGGTTCAGAGAGTCCTTAGTCTCCTGTGGTCCTTCGTGACCACAGACCTGCAGGTGGACAAGGTGAAGGTTTGCCTCCTGCTAGCTAGTTTTGTGGAAATGTTAGAAAATGTGTAGGCAGATTGAGTTTAATTTTTTTTTTTTTTGATCATACAGTAACTCATGAATTTAACAGCACCCAAACCAGAAAAGGCTTGGATAATTTTACCTGGCATTGTGAACATTGGATTTCCATAGACTGAAGGAAGAAGTGAACTAGAGAACTCACATGATTGGCTACAGCTAGTCTTCTGACTTTGGGGGCTATGGTATTATGGAACATTGTCTAATTTGGGTTTGGTAATGAAAGGCTGGAGAATCTTAGAATGTATAATGTATAACTTTTACCTAAAAGGGTACATGGAAAACCTCTGCCACAAGCCAAAAAGGGTGGAGTAGCTAGTTCCAGGAACTTTGCTAACCCAGAGCCTCAGGGCTCTGGCTCCCGATACCTGTCCCCCCTGAATGATCCACTATGAGGGCGAAACTAAGAATGAAGGTCTACTGGTTTATGAGACTCTCCACCCTGCTGACCGATAGATGAAGATTACATTCCTAGAATGAATGTGTTCCCCTCCCTAACTGAATACCTTGGGTTGGGTCCCTCTGAAAGTCTCCACTGTTTATGTTCTGTTTTCTTGGTAACCCTCTCCCTGCCCCCAACTTGTGGGTTAAATACCCGACACTTCTTGTGTTCGGTGTCGAACTCTGGCCAGCAAGGTCATGAGATCGATCCTGTACCGGTATCCCCAATAAACCTCATGTGATTGCAGCAAGTTCGGTCTCTCGTGAGTCATTGGGTGGTCGTGTCATCCCGAGACTTGAGTAAGGATCTCCCCAGTTCTGGGGGTCTTTCAGTACCATAAGTTGTGTACTTTGCTTAGAATGGCTGGCTGCTTATAATTGGTGAGACTTGGCCACATTATATTCCCCAGTTAGGCTATGGGTTATTTATATACTAAGCTAAGCTGTCATTGGTAGGAAGCCTGGGGCCAACAGTCTCTTGCTTTTGTTTTTGTTTTTTAAATTTGTTTATTTTATTTGTATGAGTACACTGTAGCTGTACAGATGGCCATGACCTATCATGTGTGTGGCTGCTGGGAATTGAACTCAGGACCTCTGCTGGCCCCGCTCACTTGGCCCTGCTCACTCGGGCCCTGCTTGCTCCGTCCCCACTCACTCCGGCATAATTCAAAGACCAGTCTGGCAGGGACTGGTGGGATGGTTGAGCAAGTGAAAGCACTGGTCACGTGAGCCTACTTACCTGAGTCTGATGCCAGAACACATGTAAAAGTGCAGAGAGATAACTGACATCTCAAAGTCATCCTCTGACTGAAAGACCCCCAGAACTGGAGAGATCCTTACTCAAGTCTCTGGATGACATGACCACCCAATGACTCACGAGAGACCGAACTTGCTGCAATCACATGAGGTTTATTGGGGATACTGGTACCGGGGTCGATCTCATGACCTTGCCAGTCAGAGGAGTTCGACACCGAACACAAGAAGTGTCGGGTATTTAAGGGAAGCTGGGTGCAGAGAGAGAGTTACCAAGGAAACAGAACATAAAAACAGTGGAAAATTTCAGAGGGACCTGACCCAAGGTATTCAGTTAGGGAGGGAAACATACTCATTCTAGGAATGTAATCTTCATCTATCGGTCAGCAGGGTGGAGAGTCTCATAAACCAGTAGACCTTCATTCTTAGTTCCACCCTCATAGTGGATCATTCAGGAGGGGCAGGTATCGGGAACCAGAGCCCTGAGGCTCTGGGTTAGCAAAGTTCCTGGAACTAGCTACTCCACCTTTTTTGGCTTGTGGCAGAGGTTTTCCATGCCCCCTTTTAGGTAAAAGTTATACATTATACATTCTAAGATTCTCCAGCCTTTCATGACCTCTGCACATGCTCCATGGATGTACATACCACATAGGAGTGTGTGTGTGTGTATATGTGTGTGTGTTATACATACAATAATAATAATTTTAAAATAAAAGTAATAGGCAAACAAGACCATTGATGAAGACAAAAAAACATTTTTGAATAGGCTTAATGGTCTCTTCAAGTCCTCCTGGGACACAATGAGAACAGGATTCTTTCTATGGAAATGAATACATATTCCCATGGGACTGATTCACAGACCACAGCAGTCAGCTGGTTCACCAGTATGGGCCATACCATTACCATCAATGTAGGGTGGCCTTAAAGGTCATGCTCACATCTTAGAATGAGAATAAAAGCCAAGCCTGACTCTAAGCGTGTTGCTTGACATCCCAGGCAGCTGTTGGTTTAAAGGATGATAGGTTTCTGTTGAAAGCGGAGAACGGTGCAGAGTTGACATTCTGCCTCCTCAGTGCCCAGCTCTCCCAGCTATGAAGCTACTTTAAATGAGTCCTCCAGCAAATGTATGTTTGGATTTTTAACTTGTTTTTGAATTAGGATCTTACTCTACTGTACTCTGTAGCCCAGGCTGGTCTTGAACCTATGATCATCCTGCCTTAGCCTACCAAGGGCTAGGATTAAAGGAGTCCATCAACATAAATGCAGAAATGTCATTTTTATGTTTGGAGTCTTTCTCTTTTGTGGGTGGAACTGTTAGGATCTTCTGGTGTATTCTGGCCTAGCCTTTTGCCCACTAGTTGTAGTGGTTTAAATGAGAAATGCTGCCTTTAGTCTTGGGCACTTGAATACTTGGTCCCTAGTCAGTGGCTCTTATGGGAGGAAGTGTGTCACTGGAGGTGAGCTTTGAGAGTAAAAGCCTTGCCTGCTTCTAGTTTGCTCTCTTTGTTTAGTGCTGTAGTGGTTCAAGACCTGAGCTCTCAGTTTCCTGTTCCTGTCTCCAATCCTGCCACTTGCTGTCATGGCTTCCTGCCATGACAGACTCTTGTCCCTCTGGAGCCATAGTCCAGATGAATTTTTCTATAAGTTGATATTGGTCATTGTCTTGGTTAGATAGGTCTTTCAGCCATACACAAGCCAGGGTCACTGAGCAAGAGAAAATTCAATTGAGAAAATGCTTCCTTTAGCTTGTCCCATAGGTAAGTCTGTGAGACATTTTCTTGATTAATGGTTGATATGTAAAGGCCCAGCCCATGGTGAATGATACCATCCCTAGGTAGGTGGCCCTGGGTAGAATAAGAAAGCAGGCTGAACAAGCCATGAGGAGAAGGCTAGTAAGCAGTGCTCCTCCAAGGTCTCTGCTTCAGTTCCTATCTCCAGGTTCCTGCCTTAAGCTCCTACCATGACTCCCCTTCATGGCGGACTACAACTGTAAACTGAAAGAAACCTTTGATTCCTTTAGTTGCTTTTGGACATGTGTTTATCATAGCATTGGACATTTAAATAGGATGGCCATGGTATTTTCTCACAGCAATGGAAAACTAATGTGATTTTGAACTATGTCAAGCTTCATTTTCTTTTTTTACTACTGTTATTAAACCTAGGCCTTGTTCAGGTAAGAGCTCTAGGGCTGAGTTACATTGCCAGCTTTTAGTGTCTTCCTAAAGAATAAAGCTCATAAACACTCATAGGAACTAAAAATAGCCAGTTACTCACTCCCCACCCCACCCCATCCAGTTCTTTAGCATGAATTGTGTAGTTAGGTTTAGCATTTAACTTAGAAAACAAAATTTTTTGAGTGATTGACTTACAAGGATATTTCTTTTAGAAAAGTTTTAGCATGAGCAAGCTTAAGGGGAATTGGGATAGAAAGAAAATTTTATTGAATGCTATAGTGCTAAAATACTAGGCAATGTTTTAACCTGGAAAATAATCTTATCATAAACCCCTGCTGTCTCCACTTTGAGTGGGAATACAGTAAACTGAGACAGATACTTTCACAGGCTCATTTGAATCTTCTCGAAGGGTCACTCGCCTGTC
Source organism: Mastomys coucha (assembly GCF_008632895.1). Classification (NCBI taxonomy): domain Eukaryota; kingdom Metazoa; phylum Chordata; class Mammalia; order Rodentia; family Muridae; genus Mastomys; species Mastomys coucha. The sequence goes on from NW_022196900.1 coordinate 62,465,848, forward strand.
TTTAATGCTGACTATGGGAAGCCTGTCACCATAGCTTGCCATCTTACTAGGGCTGTTGTCTATGTCTTGCATTTCCTGTTGTTCCAGTGAGTCTCTACGGTTTCTCTTCTGACCCAGCATGGGAGTTGGGAGGGAATGGTCTGTATTATAGCAAACTGTATTAAAGCAGTTTTACATTCTGTAATTAATTCTGTATTAAAGCAAAGAAAATGGCAGAATGGAGACCCTAAGAAAAGATTGGGGGTGTGGAGGGTGAGGCACTTGAATGTCTTGGCTGCTGTAGCATCATTACAGGTGATAGCCAGATTCCTGCCTCACTTGTTTTGCAGCTGAGCTTCTGGTCTCCATCTTCCTTTAATTAGATGCTTCTAATCCAACTTGCTTGTCCTCAAATTCTAGTTAACACCAGAAGATCCTTTTTTTTTTAACCTAGCATTTCCTTTTAATTATTGGAAATAACAAACCATTACTTATTTTCACATTAAATTCTATGTAATAAAACTATAAGTTTCTTGTGGGTTAATCTTAGAAATTTATCACTACTTTTTTATTCTTATGCTGAGAATTAAACCAGGATTTTGTGCATTTGAGAAAAATGTTGTAGGTTGAAGGTCAAGCCATTAGCCTTCAAAGACTATTTTTAAGTGAAAAATATGTAGGGTTCTAAAGATATGCATCCCAAATGAACTTGGGAATAACTTTTTGAGTTCATGAAGAGTTCAGTTATTATACCGAGTCAACAAGAAAGAGTAAAGGAGTAACAATGGAGAAACCTGAAACAATGTATCTGAGAACACAAAATTTGATAGGATTTTCTACCACAATTATCTCACTTATAGACCTTACTCATTAAGATATTCCACAACTCATAAAGATAAATAATGCTTGGAAAACACAATAATAAAGTTCCAAACAGCTCTTAACAGGTTTTATGAAGCCTTTTTAATCACATTACATTGGTCATATGACACTATTATGCCATGAGTATCTAAAGAGCTGCTCTACCATTAACTCCATATTCAGTAAATTAATGGTGTATCTGTATTGATAGTCAATCATAGGACAAGTTGTTGACATTTTGTGGCTTTTGGTAGCAACTTTCTCATCAATCTATGCCATAGTTGGTACTAAATAAGAATGTGCTGTAGTCAACAGGGGTGTCTGGTAAGTATAATTGAGTCATGAATAGGCTAGAGAGATGGCTCATCTTGGAAATTGTAGGCTCACAACCAAAAAGATAAGTCAGGAATGAATTCCTCTTGCTCATAATTTCCTAATTACACCCCTGTATTACCTAACAATGTTGGTTGATCTTGAACATACCACTTCAGATTGAGTACTTCATCCATCAGAACATTAGTAATCAGATAATAATTTCTTCTATGATCTTGGAACCTGGTTCTTCTCGTTTTTAAATATTGCTGCACAAGTGATTCTTTATGCTCTCAATCTAGCAGGTTATCCAATGGGGACATGTTGTTTAGTTTATGTATATCAAATATGTTTTTCAGAGGCTTGGAGTCATACTTGAGAGGTAAGGTAGTAAATTTTCGTGTGGGTTGTGGCTTTGTTTTGGAAAACATTTGAAATATGTCTGCCTTATCACTTTTTTCTTGAGTAACATCTTTATCAAAGTAACCAGCAAATTTTTTGCTCAAGCTGGAAAAAGTTTGGGATAAATTACAAAGAGTGTTCGGAGATGTTTTCTTTGAAATCAGACTGTCATGTTTTTTCTTTCGTTTCTCACTTATACTCTTTTGGGCCTGTTCACCAGAGAAGACTGGCAACTGTTTCTGCTGGACTATAGGCTTAGTACTTCGAGGTTCAGAAACAGGACTTGCTTCTTCATTAAATAAAGCTTTGAATACTTCATAATTTTTTTCTAAAACAATATTCTTTCCTGTACATTTCATAGCATCGGGGGTAAGCCTTTTTGTCAGGAACAGCATTTGTACATATTCACTGTCATAGAAAATTATTGGACTTGCGTGGCATTGTTCCTGTAGATTAAAGAAAAAATACTGAGTCATAAACCTATTGAGGCAAAGCTATATATACACTTTAAACATGAAAATAAAATTTTAAAATATTTTAAATGACTATAAAGAGGTATGCGATAACAATAACATTCAAATAGATTTAAAAAAAAAAACAGATGCTTTTCTATAATACACTTCCTTCTCAATAGCCAATAGCTTTGCTAGACACCAAATTCAAAGGCTTTGCTTTCTTAAATCCTTTCTGAAATAAGCTGAGATATACAAAGTAAGTACATTTCTTAAATACTTGTGGCATTGTGAAGGGAGTGGGTAAGAAGAAACACTGTATGGGCATTCCTTAGAAGGCCATGCTCTAGAAAGAAAAGGAACAAACTGCAGGAGTCCAGGCCCAACCTTTGGAGGTACTCCAGGCTCTGAAGCAGGACACCAAAGTCAAAGATCAAAGATTGATGATCTCAGGCCTTGTAACTCTCACTTACTATTTTGTGCTAATAATAGCCAGTTTCTTACTATTCTATGGCTAAATGCCAGCTGGTTTCTGGTAATAAACTCTTGCTGGCAGCAGCAGGAGATAAAAACAAAAAACAAAAAACAAAAAAAACTTAATTACTTTGGTTCTTTTTTCTCTTTGACTCAGGCCTCTCACTGACCTGGCTAGAGGTTTGAAGTTTCTTTAACTCTTCCTGGGTCTGAGAGAAAAGGAAAGAAAAGAAAAAATAAGAGAAGGGAAGAAAGGCATTCATACAGAGATGCACAAATGCTGGATGAAACTGAAAAAGGCTGCACCCTCATTTATTTTTGGTTTTTAGCTCTTAAACTTTCTCAGGATAATTGATCACATGGTTTTCTAAGCATCTTCACATTCTATTAGTTCATAGTAAATTTAAGACAATTGTTTATGTCATAAAACAACAAAGAGTTACAGTAGAAATGTTTACATGTCTTTCCATTAAGACTATTACCAGACTAAACACTTATTATCTCTTATTAGCTCCATAAGTTCATTATAAGTTTAAAGCAATAATTCTTTTTTTTTCACTTTTAGTAGACTTGTTTGGAGTTTATTTTGTTGCTTAAGGCTATAATTTATTTTCATTTGAAGCTCATTCTTGGTGGTGAATATGGAAGTAAGTGAGTAGATTTGTTGGAATCTGTAGGAAATAAAATTGATAGATAAATTTAGTAGCATATGTAAATTTTTTAATTAGATATTTTCCTTATTTACATTTCAAATGTTCTCCCCTTTCCTAGTTTCCCTTCCGAAAAACCCTTTATTCCCTCCCCCTTCCTCTTGCTCACCAACCCACTATCTCCTGCTTCCTGGCCCTGGCATTCCCCTATACTGGGGCATAGACCCTTCACAGGACCAAGAGCCTCTCCTTCCACTGATGACCGACTAGGCCATCTTCTATTACATATGCAACTGGAGCCATGCATTCCACCATGTGTACTCTTTGGTTGGTGGTTTCGTCCCTGGGAGCTCTGGGGGTACTGGTTAGTTCATATTGTTGTTCCTCCTAAGGGGCTGCAAACCCCTTCAGCTCCTTGGGACCTGTCTCTAGCTCCTTTATTGGGGACCCTGTGCTCAGTCCAATGGATGGCTGTGAGCATCCACTTCTGTATTAGTCGGCACTGGCAAAACCTCTCAGGAGACAGCTATGTCAGGCTCCTGCCAGCCAGCACTTGCTGGCATCCACAATAATGTCTAGGTTTGGTGATTGTATATGGAAAGAATTCCCAGGTGGGGCAGTCTCTGGATTGTCCTTTCCTCAGTCTCTGCTACATACTTTGTCTCTGCAACTCCTTCCATGGGTATATTGTCACCCTGTTCTAAGAATGATCAAAGTATCCACACTTTGGTATTCCCTCTTCTTGAGTTTCATTTGGTTTGTGGATTGTATCTTGGGTATTCTGAGCTTCTGGGCTAATATCCACTTATTAGTGAGTGCATACCATGTGTGTTCTTTTGTGATTGGGTTACCTCACTCAGGATGGTATTCTCCAGATCCATCCATTTCCCTAAGAATTTGATAAATTCATTGTTTTTAATAGATGAGTAGTACTCCATTGTATAAATGTACTACATTTTCTGTATCCATTCCTCTGTTGAGGGACATCTGGGTTCCTTCCAGTTTCTGGCTATTATAAATAAGGCTGCTATGAACATAGTGGAGCATGTGTCCGTATTACATGTTAGAGCATCTTCTAGGTATATGCCCAGGAGTGGTATAGCTGGATCCTCAGGTAGTACTACGTCTAATTTATGACGAACTGACAAACTGATTTCCAGAGTGGTTGTACCAACTTGCAATCCCACCAGCAATTAGTTCCTCTTTCTCCACATCCTCACCAGCATCTGCTGTCACCTGAGGTTTTTTATTAGATATTTTCTTTATTTACATGTCATATGATTTCTTCTTTCCCAGTCTCCCCTCCAAAAAAACAACAAAAAACAAAAAACAACAAGAACAAACCCCTGTTGCTTCCCCCTGCTTGCCACCCCACTCTCTCTCACTTATTGGCCCCGGCACTCCCGTACACTGGGGCACAGAACCTTCACAGGGCCAAGGGCCTCTCCTCCCATTGATGAACAACTTTGCAATCCTCTACTATACACATGCTGCCAGAACAATCAGACCCACCACCTTGTCACCTGAGTTTTGGAGCTTAGCCATTCTGACTGGTGTGAGGTGGAATCTCAGGGTTGTTTTGATTTTCATTTCTCTGATGTCTAAGGATGCTGAACATTCCATTAGATGCTTCTCAGCCACTTGGTATTTCTCAGTTGAGAATTTGTTGTTTAGCTCTGTACCCCATTTTTTAATAGGGTTATTTGGTTCTCTGGTGTCTAACTTCTTGAGTTCTTTGTATACATTGGATATTAGCCCTCTATCAGATGTAGAATTGGTAAAGATCTTTTCCCAATGTGTTGGTTGCCATTTTGTCCTATTTACAGTGTCCTTTGCCTTACAGAAGCTTTGCAATTTTATGAGGTCCCAGTTGTCAATTCTTGATCTTAGAGCATAAGCTACTGGTGTTCTGTTCAGGAAATTTTCCCCTGTGCCCATGTGCTCTAGGCTCTTCCCCACTTTCTTTTCTATTAGTTTCAGTGTATCTGGTTCTTTGTGGGGGTCCTTGATCCACTTGGACTTGAGCTTTGTACAAGGAAATAGGAACAGGTTGATTTGCATTCATCTACATGCTAACCACCAATAGAGCCTGCACCATTTGTTGAAAATGCTATCTTTTATCCACTGGATGGTTTTAGCTCCACTGTCAAAGTTCAAGTGGCCATAGATGTGTGTGTTCATTTCTAGGTCTTCAATTCTATTCCATTGATCCACCTGCCTGTCATTGTACCAATACCATGCAGTTCTTACCACAATTGCTCTGTAGTACAGCTTAAGGTCAGGGATGGTGATTCCACCAGAAGTTCTTTTATTGTTGAGAATAGTTTTCACTATCCTAGGTTTGTTATTATAGATGAATTTGCAAATTGCTCTTTCTAACTCTGTCAAGGATTTTGTTGGAATTTTGATGGGAATTGTATTGAATATGTAGATTGCTTTTGGCAAGATGGCCATTTTTACTATATTAATCCTGCCAGTCCACGAGCAAAGGAGAGCTTTCCATCTTCTGAGATCTTCTTCCATTTCTTTCTTCTAAGACTTGAAGTTCCCATCATGCAGATCTTTCACTTGCTTAATTAGAGTCACACCAAGGTATTTTATATTATTTGTGACTATTGTGAAAGGTGTTGTTTATCTAATCTCTTTCTCAGCCTGTTTATCCTTTGTGGAGAGGAAGGCCACTGATTTGCTTGAGTTAATTTTATATCCAACTACTTTGCTGAAGTTGTTTGTTAGGTTTAGGAGTTCTCTTGTGGAATTTTTGGGGTCACTTAAATATATTATCATATCATCAGCAAATAGTGATAATTTGACTTCTTCCTTTCCAATTTGTATCCCTTTGATCTCCTTTTGTTGTCTAGTTGCTCTGGCTAGGAATTCAAGTACTATATTGAATAGGTAGAGAGAGAGTGGGCAGCCTTGTCTAGTCCCTGATTTTAGTGGGATTGCTTCAAGTTTCTCTCCATATAGTTTGATGTTGGCTACTGGTTTACTGTATATTGCTTTTACTGTATTTAGGTATGGGCCTTGAATTCCTGATCTTTCCAAGACTTTTATCATGAAGGGGTGTTGCATTTTGTGAAGTGCGTTCTCAGCATCTAATGAGATGATCATATGGATTTTTCTTTGAGTTTGTTTATATAGTGGATTATGTTGATGAATTTTCATTTATTGTATCATCCCTGCATCCCTAGGATGAATCCTACTTGATGATTTTGATGTGTTCTTGAATTCAGTTTGTGAGAATTTTGTTGAGTATTTTTGCATTGATATTCATAAGGGAAATTGACCTGAAGTTCTCTTTCATTGTTGGGTCTTTGTGTGGTTTAGGCATCAGAGTAATTGTGGCTTCATAGAATGAATTGAGTAGTGTTCCTTCTGTTTCTATTTCGTGGAATAATTTGAGAAGTATCATATCAGGTCTTCTTTGAAGGTTTGAAAGAACTCTGCACTGAACCCATCTGGTACTGGGCTTTCTTTGGTTGGGAGATTATTAATGACTGTTTCTATTTCTTTAGGGGACATGGGAGTGTTTAGATGGTTTATCTGATCTTGATTTGACTTTGGTACCTGATATCTGCCTAGAAAATTGTCCATTCATGCCAGGTTTTCCAGTTTTATTGAGTATAGGCTTTTGTAATATGATCTGATGATTTTTTGGATTTCCTCAGTTTCTGTTGTTATGTCTCCCTTTTCATTTCTGGTTTTGTTAATTAGGATACTTACTGTCTCTGTGCCCTTTAGTTAGTCTGGCTAAAGGTTTATCTATCTTGTTGATTTTCTCAAAGAATCAAGCTTCTGGTTTGGTTGACTCTTTGTATAGTTCTTTTTGTTTCTACTTGGTTGATTTCAGCCGAGTTTGATTATTTCCTGCCATTTGATTATTTCCTCTTGGGTGAGTTATTTCCTGCTGTTTGGTTATTTCCTCTTGGGTGAATTTGCTTCTTTTTGTTCTAGATCTTTCAGATGTGCTGTCAAGTTGCTAGTGTATGTTCTCTCCAGTTTCTTTTTGGAGGAACTTAAAGCTATGAGTTTTCTTCTTAGGACTGCTTTCATTGTGTCCCATAAATTTGGGTATGTTGCGGCTTCATTTTCATTAAGCTCTAAAAAGTCTTCAATTTCTTTATTTCTTCCTTGACCAAGTTATCATTGAGTAGGGTATTGTTCAGGTTCTATGTGTATGTGGGCTCTCTGTTGTTTTTGTTGTTATTGAAGACCAACTTTAATCTGTGGTGATCTGATAGAATGCATGGGATTATTTCAATGTTCTTGTATCTTTTGAGGCCTGTTTTGTGACTGATTATATGGTCAGTTTTGGAGAATGTACCACGAAGTGCTGAGAAGGTATATCCTTTTGTTTTAGGATAAAATGTTCTATAGATATCTGTTAAATACATTTGTTTCATAATTTCTGTTAGTTTCACTGTGTCTGTTTAGTTTCTGTTTCCATGATCTGTCTATTGATGAGAGTGGGTTGTTGAAGTCTCCCACTATTTTTTTTCCTTTTTTTATTTTTATTTTTTAGTTTTATTAGATATTTTCTTTATTTACATGTCATACGATATCTCCTTTCCCAGTTTCCCCTCCAAAAAAACCCCCAAAACCCAAAAAAAACCAAAAACCCAGGACAAGAACAAACCACTGTTCCCTCCCTACTCCCCCTGCTTAGCCACCCCACTCTCTCCTGCTTCCTGGCCCTGGCATTCCGCTACACTGGGGCACAGAACCTTCACAGGGCCAAAGGCCTCTCCTCCCATTGATGACCAACTTGGTCATCGGCTACTATACATATGCTGCTGGAGCAATTAGTCCCTAAGTCTCCCACTATTATTGTGTGCCATGCAATGTGTGCTTTGAGCTTTAGTAGTTTCTTTTATGAATATGAGTGTCCTTGCTTTTGGAGCATAGATGTTTAGAATTGAGAGTTCATTTTGGTAGATTTTGCCTTTGATGTGTATGAGGTGTCCCTCCTTATCTTTTTTGATCACTTTAGGGTGAAAGTCGATTTTATTCAAAATTAGAATGGCTACTCCAGCGTGTTTCTTGGGACCATTTGCTTGGAAAATTATTTTCAAGCCTTTTATTCTGTCTTTGTCACTGAGATGGGTTTCCTGTATGCAGCAAAATGCTGGATACTCTTTATGTAACCAGTCTGTTAGTCTATGTCTTTTTATTGGGGAATTGTGTCCATTGATATTAAGAGATATTAAGGAAAAGTAATTGTTGCTTCCTGTTATTTTTGTTATTGGATTTGGAATTCTGTTCATGTGGCTTCTTTTAGTTTTGTTGAAAGATTACTTTCTTGATTTTTCTAAGGTGTAATTTTCCTCCTTGTGTTGGAGTTTTCTTTTTATTATCCTTTTTCGGCCTAGATTTGTGGAAAGATATTTTGCAAATTTGGTTTTGTCATGTAATACCTTGGTTTCTCCATCTATGGTAATTGCGAGTTTTGCTGGGTATAGTAGCCTGGGTTGGCATTTTTGTTCTCTTAGGGACTGTATGACATCTTCCCAAGATCCTCTGGCTTTCATAGTCTCTGTAGAGAAGTCTGGTGTAATTCTGATAGGTCTGCCTTTATATACTACTTGACCTTTTTTTCTTACTGCTTTTAATATTCTTTCTTTGTTTTATGCATTTGGTATTTTGATTATTATGTGACAATAGAAATGTCTTTTCTGGTCCAGTCTATTTGGAATTCTGTAGGCTTCTTGTATGTTCATGGGCATCTCTTTCTTTAGGTTAGGGGAGTTTTCTTCTATAATTTTGTTGAAGATATTTATTGGCCCTTTAAGTTGGAAATCTTCACTCTCTTCTATGCCTGTTATCCTTGGGTTTGGTCTTCTCATTGTGTCCTGGGTTTCCTGGATATTTTGGGTTAGAATACTTTTGCATTTTGCATTTTCTTTGACTGTTGTGTCAATGTTTACTGTAATATCTTCTGCACCTGAGATTCTCTCTTCTATTTATTGCATTCTGTGGGTGATGCTTACATCTATGACTCTTGACTTCTTTCCTAGGTTTTCTATCTCCAAAGTTGTCTCCCTTTGTGATTTCTTTATTGTTCTACTTTCATTTTTAGATCCTGGATGGTTTTGTTCCATTCATTGAAACCTGTTTGGTTGTGTTTTCCTGTAATACTTTAAGGGATTTTTGTTTCCTCTTTAAGGGCTTCTAGCTGTTTACCTGTGTTCTCCTGTATTTCTTTAATGGAGTTATTTATGTCCTTCTTAAAATCCTCTATAAGTACCATGAGATATGATTTTAAATATGAATCTTGCTTTTCTGGTGTTTGGGGTATCCAGTACTTAAAGCAACAATTCTTATGTCACCTGTTAGCACTGTTTTGTCAAGAGACAAATCATCTGCCTTTTGTTTCATTAGTTTTGAAGTTGTGTATAAATAAACTACTCAATATTTTATTTTCTGTCCTTACACCTACAATAAGTTGTTCATTCCCTGTTCATGGCCTCTAGTTACCAGACAATGGCCTCACAGCTAACCTAGAAGGAATGTTTACCCTGATCATAAGTTTGTTCAAAACCTGCTTTCTTATCTTAGTGCAATTAGCCTGTGACCAAAATAGGGACTTGCAGCTTTCAGGAGGATGGAAATTGCTTGTATAAATTTAAGAATTTTATAAAATCATTATTAGGAATTATGAAATCCTCAACTTATCTACACAGCATTGCTACATGAGATATCTCTTCATGTTAATCTGCAGAAAATCTGCCTGATAGCTAACGCTCAGAAATCATTAGAATATGCAATAGTGATAGGAAAGGCATACGAGCAGCAAGAAGCTGTCCTGGGAAGAAGTCTCTGGGGACCTTGCCTCAGAGCTCACCCATTGCAGGCCTTGGAAAATGGTGCACTGTCTCCAGAAATGTCACTTGCATGCATGCCTTTAGCCTTTCCTAGATGGCTTCTGACAACACACCCCCATAATGGGTTGACTCAAAGATCATAAGAGATATTGATGAATACGACCCAAATGATCAAGTATAGCTATTCTAATTTTAAAAATTTGAAATATGTCCATATTGTGATTTTACAATTATATCATAGGACTTGATACAATACTTGGTAAAGGTATTTAGTACATATTTGAAAGTAGCCAAATTAGTAGGTGGATATAAAAATAGAACAGGCTATATTATAGTAATAGCAAAATCTATAAAAGTTTTTAAATTATCATCCTCATACTTGCATAATTAATTTTCACAATCCCTAATTCTTTTTCTAGGTAAAATGTTAATTCCATAGAAACTAGTAAAATATACATATTACCAGTATTTGCTTAGCAATATTAAATCAATAATTGCTTCATTAAAAATAAACAATAGCAGTTTATTTCATATAGTTTTGAAAACTAGGAAGTCTAAACTCAAAAATGGAAAAGACTAATTGTCTGGTCTGTCCTTTATAGTTGGCACTGTCTTGGTGTCCCTTGTACATTAGACGATATAAAGTTAAAAAACAGCCTTCACAGGGCCAAGGTCCTCTCCTCCCATTGATGACCTACTTGGCCATCCTCTGCTATACACATGCTACTGGAGCCATGAGTCCCCCTATGTGTACTCTTTGGTTGGAGTTTAGTCCCTGGGAGCTCTGAGGGTACTAGTTAGTTCATATTGTTGTTCGTGCTAAGGGGCGGCAAACCCTTCTATGCCCCAGTGTAGGGGAATGTCAGGACCAGGAAATGGGAGAGGGTGGGGTGGTGTGCAGGGGGAGGGGGGAGGGAACAGGGGATTGTTTTAGTTTTTGGGTTTTTTTTTATTTTTTTCTTATTTTATTTTATTTTTCTTTTGGAGGGGAACCTGGGAAAGGAGATATTGTAAATAAAGAAAACATTTAATTAAAAAAAAAAAAAACCCAGCCTAGTCAGTTCCCTGGAGGCCTTTGTAAGAGTACTGACCCTATTCCTGAGAGCTGGTGTAATCACCTCATAGATGTCTGTTGTGTGACCAATACACTAGCTTTTAATTTCCAGCTCCAGCTCCAGATTATGGATTTGAGGGACCAGAGACATTCAAAGCATATCAACAGTTATACTTGGGATGGGGCATCCTGCCTCTTTACACGGCCAGAGGGAAAGGGGCTGTGCTTACTGAGTCCTTGGATGAGGAAGACATAGGACCAGAAGTCAGGAGGGGCCAGATGAGTGGGAAGGTGCTGGCACAAAGGATTGGTTAGGTACCATTATAGGATGTCTAGACTAGGAGATGAACTGGAGGGAACTCTCTCAGCTGAGACAGAGCTTTTCCCTTCCATATTAAACCCTGACATTTGCTCTGCCTTGGGCATAGAGATGTATTCATCTGAATGAAGTCTTCATCTTGAGGCCCCCTAGACATGGAGCAAGTCAGTGTCTTGTGCTAGCTACAGCTGGGAGGTCTCTAGGTAGAATAAGACAGAAGCAGAGATAAATGAGCCCTGGACAGCAAGCCAGGAATTGTCTTACCTAGAATGAAATCAGAAATTAGACTAATGGCACACAAGTGTTCTTAGCATGAATAGTATTCCAATGGCTAGAACTCTCCAAAAGATGACTATCCTTTGTCAATAAAAATATTACCAACTTAGCCACAATGATGGCCTTCACCTTAGTTTGGGTTTATCCAACATTATAGAGAATTTCCACCCTGTAAGTTAGTGGCTCTCAATCTTCCTAATGCTCCAATCCTTCAGTATAGTTCCTCATTTTGTGACAACCGCAACCATAAAATTATTTTGTTGCTACTTGTAACTATCATTTTGTTACTTTTATGAGTTGTAAATATCTGACATCCAGGATATCTGATATTCAATCTTTGGGGGAAGTGGTAACGATCCACAGGTTGAGAACCACTGCTTTAAGTCTATGCGTTGTTAGGTAGAGATAGAAACTATCTTTACCAGCCTTCCAGGAGTTCGGCCAATCACATCATCTGTGAGAGTCTTCAGTTCAGAAGAATTGGCCATGAAAAGGTGTGTGTGTGTGTGTGTGTGTGTGTGTGTGTGTGTGTGTGTGTGTGTGTGTGTGTGAAAGCAGTCTACTAAGGATTGCAGAAGCTACAGAGGTCTTATAAAGTGTCTGTCCTCTCCAGCTTCAAAGTTGTTCATTGTAACATGTGACAGAGGCATAGAATCAACAAAGCAGAATGGACTATACTTGGATGATTCCTAACAAGAAAGATTTCAAATCATGTTCTCTTTCTAGTCTCCCCAGGGCTTACAGTATTCATTTTCCCCAAATAACAATAGATCTTACCGTGGGAGCATCATGTACTGTCCCTGTTGGGCGAAGGTCAATTGTCTTTATTTTTGGATCTTTCAATAGATCCTTACAGTCCAGGGGAAGCACGAGGTTCTGTTTGACTGGACGGGGCTTTCTTGCTTGGCCATTTCTGGTTAACTCACTTTCTTTTGTAACAAAATTATTTGCCTTTGGATGGTATTTTCTCCTGAAAATTAACATAGTTTAGGAAGTGATTTCAGCTAATCAGTTCTCTCCCTACTTCTCTTTCTAGGAGTTACTGCCAACATCCCCACTGATCCATCCAGTATGTATCAATCAGTCTGATGAGGCCATCCTTTCCTGGCTGCTTTGTGGGAGAAGCAGCAGGAGCAAAGATGGAAACCAGAGAGTTACCCGGGTACCTGTCATTTTCGAGTGGAAAGCATGATCTAGAGGTTGAGTAGAGGCCTATGGGCAGAGAGGTGTTGGACACAACTTTTCCCGGGGCTTTATAACAATTTAGTAAAGAAGATACAGCATTGTGCACAGGCAAGAAGAAAATAAACTTTTCATCTCAGGTCTCCATTGACTTAAGGAGCAAGTGAGCTTATCCTTGAAGGCATTTTGAGCTAACCTGTGGTACAGACTGGGCAGAGGTAAGGCAGATAACCTCACTCACAGAAGGTAAGCACGGAGGAGATGACAAAGCCTCAGAACGCCCATCCTGTCAGTGAGTCCTGAGAGTAGACCCTGACCTACTTCATAGAGAATAGACCAGGAGCTCTCAAGCCACAGACAATCAGCAGCCACAGGGAACCTAGGAAGGAGCCCTGTGATCACTCGTCCTGATCGTGGCCCTGGAATCTGCTCTGATCCTTGTCCAGTACCTTGATTTCCTTTTCCCAAAGTTCACCAAGGCCCTTACTCATGCATATACCACAGATACTGTCTTGGAGAGAAACAGAAGGGTGACTTAAGCCTAAAGAACCCATTCATCATTGCTCCAAAGTTGCAAAAAACATCCCCACAGCCAATTTTTTGTTTCATTATGCAGAGATGCTGATGAGAAGGATCTAGATATTAAGGAAAAATAAACCACTTTTCCATCTCCCAGTAGAAGTATGCCTAAACTTGTACCTGCTACAACACATAGCCATACTCTCCATCTTCATTTGACTGTACTCAGTACAGGATGCCCACTAGCTGACCAGTCTGGGGCTCCTCCTTTGATGACATTATGAGAGTCAATGTTAATAATAAGCAGAAAAAAAAATTATTCTATATTATACAAGGCAAACTTGTTCTACCAGGGTTGTCACTGAACAGTATAAAATATTAACACTTTAAAAATAAATTACCTATTTTTCCTAGAAACTGCTGAGTGGTCTGTAGAATGTGTGGACTTCTTAGCTCTGCTTTCATGTTGATCTGCAATTATAGATTTTCATAAAAGGTACATAAGTACAATGCTACATAGAAATGTACTATATGAAATATCTTATAGTTTAAAATAACATAGAAAGCCTCTGGCATAGTGGCAAATTTGTAGTAGTTTGTTGATTCTTTTTTTTTTTTTTTTTTTTTTTTGTATGTTTGTGTGTGTGTGTGTGTGTATGTGTGTGTGTGATGTGAGTGTAGGTGCCCATGGAAGGCAGAGATGTCAGATCTCATGGAGTCAGAGTTACAGGTTGTTTTAAGCTGTCTGATGTGGTACTGGGAATCAAAATCAAATCATCAGCAAGAGCAGTAAGTGCTTTTAACCAACTGAGCCATTTTGCCATCCGTACTTCTTGAGTGAACGAGGTAGAAGAAAAGATAGATCAAGACTTCAGTGTTCAGCTAAGGCAGTGCCAACATAAAAGCAGTCAAGGGTTTTCACAGACAAAAGTTGGTTTATTCACAGGCAGCAGGAGAGATGCTGGGAATGGTGTGGGCCTTTGAAACCAGAAAGCCCGACTAAGCCCAGTGACCAAATCTAACAAGGCCATACTTCCTACCTTTTTCCAAACACTTCATCATCTGGGGACGAAGCACACAAACACATGAGTTTAAGGGGCCAAACTCATTCAAACCACCACATTCCACTCTCTGGCCCCCCATAGGCTTGTAGGCATATCATAACACAAAATGCATTTAGTCTAGATTCAAAAGTCCCCAGAGGCTTTTCAATCTCAAGACTGGTTAAAAGTCCAAAGCGTCTTAGGCATTTTCTTAACTGTAATCTCCTGTAAAATTAAAATAAAAAAAAAAGCATCTCACATACTTCTAACATACAATGGTACTGAATATACATTACCACTCCAAAAGAGAAAAATGGGGCAAAGGGAGAAAATACTGGGCTAAAGACCCAAACCTAGGAGGGCAAACTTCAAATTCTACACCTCCATGTTTGATATCAAAGTGCTTTTCAGATCTCCAACTTTAAACTTTTTTTTTTTTTTTTGGCTTGGGCTAGTTTCACACACAGTCTGTAGCTCCCCTTGACAGGTATCCCATGGCTCTGGCATCTGCAACATCTTCGAGTCTCCAATGCAATCCAGCTTTATGCAACGGCCTTTTGAGGCCTCCATGCAAGGACTGTTCTGTCAAACTTCTGGCCTCAGTGGCTTTCCTTAACAGTAGAGGAAGGTTTCTTTACCCTTGTGGTGGTTCAAATGGCTTTGGCTCTCACAGACTCATGTGTTTGAATGCCTGGCCCACAGGGAGTGACACTATTAGGAGGTGTGTCCTCTTTGGAATAGGTGTGGCCTTGCTAGAGGAAGTGTGCCACTGTGGGGGTGTGCTTTGAGGTCTTATGCCCAAGCTCTGCCCAGTGAGGGAGGGATTCTTCTTGTCCATAGGAGAGTCTTTTCTTGACTACCTTTGGATCAAGATGTGGAACTCTGGGCTCCTCCAGCAACAAATCTGTCTGAACACTGCCATGCTTTCTGCCATGATGATACCAGACTGAACCTTTGAAACTAAAAGCCAGCCCCAATTAAATGCTATCCTTTATAAGGGTTGTCTTGGTCATGGTGCTCTCTACAGCAATGAAACCCAAACTAAGACAAACTAAGTTCCTGTATCCTTGACTTTTAACAGAACCACTGGCTGAAGCTGCCAAATTTTTCTGTTTGCTGGGGTTGAAAGCTGGGACACCTGGCCCACCCTCTAGGATTTACATTTGCATAAACTTTGACTTGTTGATGGTTTCTAGGCCAATTTTTTTCACAGTTGCAGGATTAGCTGGGTGGTGTCTTGCCCTTTATTCTATTTTGAATCTGGCTTTTCTTAAAACATTTTGTCTTCTTGAGCATAGAACTTGACTCCAACTTTACATTTCTTGGCTGCTCCTTCCCTCCCTCCACCCCCCTCAAACTGTACATTTTGTATTTCTTTTTGCCCAGCATGCTCCTTTTCATTGTAGATCTAGATAAGTGTGATCACTAATAAACACACAACATAGTCAATATTGACTCTGACTATTAAAATCTCCTATGAAAGTGCCTTTAGTCCAAAAGTCTTCAAGTTAGCCACCAGCCAATTTTTTGGACAAGGGCAAAAAGTAGCCACATTCTTTGCCAAAATTTCAAACTCTCCAACATCATTCCCTTCTGAAACCTCTTGAGATGGGCTGCCATACTTCATATATCCCTCAGCACTATTTTTTTTTTACTTGCTCCTACTAGTATGATCCATTAAGCTCTACTTCCAAAGTCCCAAAGTCTTCCTTATCCCTCCAAACAACAGAATGCTCAGGCTTGTCACAGTGATATGGCACTCTTTGGTATCAATTTCTGCCTTACTGTTCTACTGCTATGAAGAGACACCATGACCTAGGCAACTCTTACAAATGAAAGCATGTAACAATTTCAGAAGGCTAGTTCATAATGAAAGTAGGGGACATATATATATAGGCATAGCACTGGAACAGTAGCTGAGGCTTTACATCCTGATTTGCAGGTGGAGGTGGGGGGAAGAGAAGCAGGTGGCGCTCATGGCATGGGATTTTAAAACCTTTATACCCACCACCAGTGACAGACCCCCTCCCCCAGCAAGGCCACACCTCCTAATCCTTTCCAAATAGTACATCAACTAGACTAAGCATACAAATATATGAGCCTATTGGTGACCCTATTCTCATTCATACCAGCACACATATCAGTATGATACAGTCTGCTTTTTCTTGTCCTCAAGTAGTTACTTTAGTGTGTTGGTTACTTTAGACTCCTCTATATCCTAGCAAATATCACAATTAATATTATTTGTGGATTATTCACAGTAAAAGACATTTTGGAAAATCAAGGGTCAAAAGAATTAACAATACAGCACACATCCCTTCAAGAATCACTAAAGGTTGTCAGCTGCGGAAAGTAAATGTAAATCCAGATGGCTGTGTTCAGAAGCCACCGGTGAGTGTACATGTTCAGAGGTTATGTCATATATCCAATTATTGATTTTTTAAAACTAGCATCTGGAGTTGCTAGATGCTTTAGTGGGTGTGCAGTGCTAACCACACAAGCATGAAGACAGCAGTTCAGAAACCCTGTCTGTAACTCCACCACTGGGAAGGTAGAGACAGATCCACAGAGCAAGCTGGCTAGCCAAACCAGCTACGTTGGTAAGCTCTGCATTCACCTAAAATGCCCATCCCAATGAGTAAGGTAGAGAGTGATCAAGAAACACTCCTGACTTTAATCTCAAGCTTCCAAATGTGTACACACACACACACACACACACACACACAACCCAAACAACAAAAACTAATAAATTTTAAATTAAAATCTACTTTTCTCAGTTATTTTGACAATTACATTTTTGGTGTCTTAGACTTCTGCAGTGTTGGTTGTTTTTTTTTTTTTGTTTTGTTTTTTTTTTAATTTAAAAAAAATTATTTTTATGTGTATGGGTATTTTGCCTTCATGTATGTCTATGTACTTTGCTTGTCCCTGGTGCCCATGAAGGTCAGAAGAGGGCATGGGATCTCCTGGGACTGACAGACAGGGGTGAGCTGCCACGAGGATGCTGGGAATTGAAGTTGGGTCCTTTGGAACCAGTAGTCAGTGCTCTTATCCAGGGAACCATCTCTCTAGTCCCTTAACTTTGATTTTTAAAACACTATTTTTATATTAGATTTCTGAAAAATTCATACAACATATTTTGATCTTACTTCTCACTTCTCTAGTACTTCCTAGATCCCCCACCCCTTCTTTGGGGAACCCATCAAGGCCAGGTTGTACTTCTCAGCTATTCTAGGATGGGTGGTATTCACTGGATTGCAGGCGGCTTACCAGGCCTACATTTTTAGAGAAAACTGGTTCTCCTTCTCTCAGAAGCTATCAGTTGCCAATTGCTACTTGGCTAGAGGTGAGATTTCATGTCCACCTCCCCGCCCCCCGCTTTGCCCCCCAACCCCATCTCCATGCTGGGAGTTGATCTGGCTTGGGCTTGCATACTGTCTTAACCACTGGGAGTTCTTATATGCAGCTGCCCTCCTGTGTGCTAGATACTGTTTCCTTATAGCCGTCTTTGTAACTTTGCTTTATTGAGGTATAATTTATATACAGTAATGTGTTTACATCTTAAGTATGTAGTATGGTGAATTGTGGCAACATATTCACTTACAACTACACCTCATATCAAAACTCCAAAGATGGACTTGGGAGGGGAGAGGAGGGGAGGAGCCACCAGATCTCTTTATTTGCTCTTCTTTTCAATGTGTGGCCACACTGGATGGAACTTTTTCTGCATTTCTGGTGGCAGCCATTTATTTTCTGCATTCTTTTTGAATGGCAAATTAACCACAGATGGAGAAAAAAGACCAAAGGGTTCCACGTAGCTGTCTGAATAATTTTTTTCTAGGGATACACACACACACACACACACACACACACACACACACACACACACACACACATATATAAAATTTATTCCCATTACAGCAAACATCAGATGTTTTTCACTTTTCTTTGACAAAGTAGGGAAAGAAATGATTGGACTTGATTTGCACTTGAAGAAATTTAACCCTTTAAACCTTCTCCTTGAGCCTTCATTTTGCCCTCACTTTAGTTTGGGGTTCCATCGGGCTCCACTGAGCTCTCTTGAGTTATTTTGGTGACTGGCTTTGTTCTTCTGAGTTTTTCTGAGCTATTTTGATTGTGTTGGGCTATTTGAACTACTTGCCCCCTTGTATGACAGGCTTTGTCAACTTGAAAGGCTTTTGAAGTTGTGGAGTGTCATTGAGGTTCTGCTGGGCTATTTAGGACAAAGAAACAAGGATTCTGAGGCAGTCGCTATCTAATGACAATTAAGTATGATTATGTGAGAAGACTCCATAGGTAAAAGCACTTACTGCCAAATCTGATGACCTAAGTTGATACCCAGAACCTACATGATAAGAAGAGAGTTTCAAGACCCTCATGTTTTCCTCTGACTTCTACACCTGAAAAGTACCTGCATACATGCACACACATACAACATGAAAATGCAATTAATATATTTAGTTAAGTTTTTTTACTCTCTGTGCTTCCTAGGGAAATTCCCATCTGATCAGTCTTTTATAAACTTTGATTTCTAAGCAGTGATGGGACGAGAGACAGAAACAGGGTTAGTTATATTGGGAGCAAGGACCCTGAAAGCAAACAGTTTTAATTCTTGTCCTTAGCCAGAAGCAGATGTCTCTGGTTCTGTTCTGGCTGGAGGGTTGGTCAGGCCAGACTGGAGCAATTAAAATAACTTATAAATGGACTTGACATAAGCAGAGGTCTAAGGAATACAGACTTTGTATTTTTTCCAGTAGTAACATGTTATAAAGTAATGGCATATTATGCCTGTACATCCAAACAGGGCTATTCCTTGGGCATATATTTTCTTGATGTTTATAATGTAGATGAGATGCTGCTACTTTTGACATAAACATATAATTTGTGTACCTGTAACTGGAGGAGAGACTTTTTCCATCTTCCTAACATTGGATTCATTGGTACGTTTGGGAGACAGGATTGAAGACTCCGCTGATTTTTCACACAGGTGTTTAGGCTGAGGCAGTGGAAAATGCAAGGGCTTTGCGTATTCTGTCTAAACAGCAGGAAAAATGGAGACCTCTTAGAAAGTGTTTCTATCTGTGCTCTTCTCCTGCCCCGTCCACTGAAACAGGGTCTCATGGATTCCAGGCTGACCTTTGGCTACTTTTAATCCTTCTGACTTCGGCTCTTGAGTGCTGGGATTACAGGTATGTACCACCAAATCCACAAGTTTATACTATGATAAGAATCAAATCTAGAGGATTGTGTACACCAGCTATATATCCTAGGCATAATTATTCACATTTCTAATATCTAATTATGATAATTACCACCCATGTGGTTCTTAAAATGCTGTTTTTCAGTGCTGGGAATTGAACTTAGGGCCTCATGGATACTAGGCAGGTGCTTCACCACTGAGATAACACTTTGGTCATAAGTGCCTTCAAATATGGCATTTTATATAATCCACTCCTGAGGTTGGTGTTCTCATGAACACTTTATGAATAAGGAAAGAAATCCAAAAAGATTTGCCTAGGTTTGTGTACTAATTGTTATTTCCCTTCTCAATAAAAGTCGGACTTCATAATCATAAAAAAAAATATTTTTCTAAATGTAACTGAAGTTCAAACCAAGGAAATCATCCAGCTCTGTTTTAACAGTGGGAACAAGAGCAGAACAGTTCTGAGTAGGGGACAGGAAGGTGGAATGACAGAGCATGGCACTGTTCATCTTCCTCTGACCTCTGCCTACTTGGACATGGATGCTTAGAATCCCTCCAATCATGTGCATATATCACACACATGCACAACACATGTATGCATACATATACCATAGAACAACAGCAAGACACACTTCAAGTTAAAGGGTTAGGCAAGGGTTTTCTGGAAAGGAATCTAGTAGAGAGAAGATAATTTCAAAGATGGACATATGAGATCAGATGAAATTAAATGCTCCTGCACAGCATATTGTTCTGAGTGAAGAGGTGATCTTCAGAATGGGAAGAAATATTTGCTAACTGTGCATCAGACAGGGAACTGATATGTAAAATTCATAAATAACTGTAATAAACATCAAGAAAACAAACCAACCAAATAGTAAATAAGTGAATAAACAGAATAATTTTCAAAAGAAGAAATATAAATGGCCAATAAATATTTGAAAAAGTGTTCATATCCTTAGCCATCACTTAAATAAAATTAAAATTTCTTTAACAAGCATTCCATCTTGCTGGTAAGGCCCTGTTGCTGAAGACAGCACCTAGAGACATATCTCATTGAACATAGAGAAATTGAGCTGGTACCTAACCAGAGCCTCCACCCCTACTTACTGGACAGTGTTCATGGTACTGGAAAGACTACATAGCAATCAATGATTCCTAATGGCTGCTGTATTTGTAGGTCAGTACTGTGCTTAGCCATCATCAGAGAAGCTCCCTCCTGCAGGAGATAAGAACAGAGACCCACAACTGGACAATGTGCAGAATGAGAGACCTTGTAACACTCACTTCTAAATGTGATGTCGCCATCAAATCCCTCCCCTCAGGAAGAGGAAATATTGCCACAGAGGAAGTAGAAAGAATGTGAAAGCCAGTGGGGATGGAGGACTTTAAGGAAACCATGTTGTCCTGACACAACAGGCCTGACAAACATTATGAACCCATAGAGACTGTAGCGACATGCACAGGTCCTGCACAAGTACAAGCTAGGTGGGCTCCCAGTACTGAGAGGGACAAGTGAACATGACCTCCCATCACTGACCAGGAAGCTATATCCAAGTGACCATCACTCACAAAGGAAAAAATGTCTCCAATAGAGTCTCACTGGGTATTCAAACCACACTAGAGCAGGCCCCATGCCAGCAGTAGATGGCCAATTCAAAATGAACTTAATGGTATTTTTGGAAATTTTTTTTTGTCTAATGTTTTGTCTGGATCTTCCTTCCTTCCTTCCTTCCTACCTTCCTTCTTTCCTTTCTTCCCTCCCTCCCTCCCTCTTTCTTATTCCTTCCTTCCTTCCTTTCTTCTTTCTTTCTTTCTTCCTTTCTTTTTCTTCCTTCTTTCTCTCTCTCTCTCTCTCTCTCTCTCTCTCTCTCTCTCTCTCTTTCTCTCTCTTTCACTTTGCTGGTGTTTATATATATATTATGATTTCTGGGGCAAAAAATGGTTCCATCATACCCTAGTCAGAATAGCAATTATCAATAAAATCTACTTTTAGCAAATGATGATATGGGGAAAGGGGAACACTTACACAGTGTTAGTAGGGATGTAAATTATTATAGGTATGATGGACATTAATGTGAAGGTCCCTCCAAAAACTAAAAATAGAATGACCATGTGACTGAGCTCTTTCATTCCTTGGTATATACTCAAAGGATGCTAAGCATTGTACTACAGAGGTAATAGATTATCCACACTTATTGGTAGCCTACTCAATAGCTAAGAAACAGAATCATCCAAGATATTCACCAATAGATTACTGAACAAAGAAAATATGATATTAAGCATGATGGAATTTTGTTCATCCATGAAGGAAAAAGGAAGTCCTGATATTTGCATGAAATGAATGCAATGAGAAGTCTTTATGTTCAGCAAAAATAAGCCAGACTCATGCAACTAATAGTTTCTCTCAAATGCAGACTCTAGTTTTAAATTGTGTATATGTGTGAGTGCACATGCACACGAACATGTACATGCACACACCCAGGAACCATAAAAGTTAAGATAATCACACATGCACACAAGCATGTACATGCTCACACCCAGGAACCATAGAAGTTAAGATAATCATGATAAGAAAGGAAGAGATCTTAAGGTGGAAAGGTGTTTTAGTTAGGGTTATATTTCTGATAAATAATAAAAAAGACAAAAAAGCACCCTGGGAAGAAAAGGGTTTATATGGCTTACACTTCCATATCCCATTCACCTCCAAGGAAGTCAGGAACTCAGGCAGGGCAGAATTCCTGGAGACAGGAGCTGATGCAGAGGCCATAGAGGGTGCTGCCTACTATCTTGCTCCTCAGGGCTTGCTCAGTCTGCTTTCTTATAGAACCCAGGAGGACTAGCTTGGAGATGGTACCACCCACAATGGGCTGGGCCCTCCCTAGCAACTACTAATTAAGATTACTAATCACTAATCAATCACTAAATGTCATATAAGCTGGATCTTATGGAGGCAGTTTTTGTTTTGTTTTTTTTTCCTTTTTAAATTTATGTATTTATTTAACATATGGGTGCTCTATCTACATGTCATTATAGATGGTCCTGAGCCACCATGTGGTTGCTGGGAATTGAACTCAGGACCTCTGGAAGATCAGTCAGTGCTCTTAACACCTGAGTCATCTCTCTAGCCCCTTGGAAGCAGTTTTTAAATTAAGTTTCCCTTCTTTCAGATAACTAACTCTAGTTTGTGTCAAGTTGATATAAGACTAGCAAGAAAAACAAAACTAAAAATGCATAGAGGAATGGAATACATGTAGTAAGACTAGCTCACAGCTGAGTCTGTATAGAGTAGATATATTCTACTCAGTAGGAAATAGTTGAAGATTTCTGCTCTAAGGTCATGAAGAAAGAGAAGACTCTCCACTTTGACCAGTTTTAGTCAACACAGTACTAGAAGTCCCAGACCAAAGCAATCAGGCAATAGAAAGAAATTAAGAGTATCTAAATTAGAAAAGAAGTATCAAGTTGTTTCTATATACAGAAAACAAGATCTTATTTATAGAAAAATGCAAAAATTTCAACAAAAACCCATTAGACCACCAGGCAGTGCACGCCTTTAATCGCAGCACTTGGGAGGCAGAGGCAGGCGGATTTCTGAGTTCGAGGTCAGCCTGGT